>NC_041394.2:108539580-108734580 GCF_900747795.2 Erpetoichthys calabaricus | reverse complement strand
TGTGTGTCATCAGCATAGCTGTGGTAGCTCACGTTGTGCCCTGAGATAATCTGACCTAACGGAAGCATGTAGATTGAGAAAAGCAGCGGACCCAGGATAGAGCCATGTGGAACACCATATAGGATTTCATGTGTCTTTGAGTTGTAATGACTACAACTAACAAAGAACTTTCTCCCTGCCAGGTAGGATTCAAACCAATTTAAGACACTGCCAGAGAGGCCCACCCATTGACTAAGGCGATTTCTAAGAATATTATGATCAATGGTGTCAAATGCGGCACTCAGATCTAGGAGGATGAGAACAGATAAATGGCCTCTGTCTGCATTTACCCACAAGTCATTGACTACTTTAACGAGTGCAGTTTCTGTGCTGTGATTTGTTCTAAAACCTGACTGAAATTTATCAAGAATGGCATGTTTATTGAGGTGGTCATTTAACTGCATAATGACTGCCTTCTTTAGAATTTTACTTAAGAAAGGCAGGTTAGAGATGGGTCTAAAATTTTCAAGAGCAGAGGGGTCAAGATTATTTTTCTTAAGTAGGGGTTTAACTACAGCAGTCTTAAGACAGTCTGGGAAGACCCCCGTATCTAATGACGAATTTACTATGTCAAGAATATTATCAATTAGCACGCCCGATACTTCTTTGAAAAAACTTATTGGTATTTGGTCAAGGACGCAGGTGGAGGGTTTCAGTTGAGAAATTATTTTATGTAAGTCAGGTAAATCTATCCTGGTGAAAGAATTTAATTTGTTTGTAATGGAGTACTGGGGTTTAGGAGGATCCTCAGTGTTGGGGAGATATACAATGTTATTTCTAATATCATTAATTTTTTGATTGAAAAATACAGCAATAACCTCACAGGTTTTACTGGAAGTACTTTGGAGGCATTCCTTTGAGTTACCTGGGTTTAGCAGACGATCAATCGTTGAGAATAAGACTCTGGGATTACTTGCATTGTTATTTATAATCTTAGAGAAATACCAGCACCTCTCAAGACGGACTGTGTGGATAGTTAGTTTAGTTTTCCTCCATTTACGCTCAGCTCTACGGCATGTTCTCTTTAGATCAGACACTCTTTGGGTCTTCCATGGTATAACAATGCTAGAAGATTTTTTAACTGTCTTTTCAGGTGCAACTATGTCAACAGCAGCTCTCACTTTAGTATTAAATCTTTCCACCTTACTATTTACGTCATCCTCGCTATTATAGTTGGCACTATAAACGGACTGATTGCTTAGAATGTTTGTAAATTGTAAAGCTGCTGATGAGTCAAAGAAGCGTTTTTTAACAATATGTTTCTCATGAGTGTTTTCTATCAATATTTCTACATTAAATAGTAGAAGAAAATGGTCTGATAGACCAATATCAATGACCTGCCTTACATCAACTTTTAGTCCTTTAGTAATTACTAAGTCTAATGTATGACCTGGTTTATGTGTAGACTGATTAACGAGCTGTCTCAAATCAAAAGAGTCCAGGAGTTTCATGAATTCTTTTACTTTTTGGTGACACTGATTATCTATATGAAAGTTAAAGTCGCCGACTATTAAGAGTGTGTCCATCCATCCATCCATTTTCCAACCCGCTGAATCCGAACACAGGGTCACGGGGGTCTGCTGGAGCCAATCCCAGCCAACACAGGGCAGGAACCAATCCCGGGCAGGGTGCCAACCCACCGCAGGACACACACAAACACACCCACACACCAAGCATACACTAGGGCTAACTTAGAATCGCCAATCCACCATGTCTTTGGACTGTGGGAGGAAACCGGAGCGCCCGGAGGAAACCCACGCAGACACGGGGAGAACATGCAAACTCCACGCAGGGAGGACCCGGGAAGCAAACCCAGGTCCCCAGGTCTCCCAACTGCGAGGCAGCAGCGCTACCCACTGCGCCACCGTGCCACCCCTCTAACATTTAACAGTGCCATATTTAATGTTTCGGAGGGGCAGGGATGAATACTATGTGCGTTATTGATATTTGGAACAGGAACTAAGTTATTTTTGTTAGCGCCGCTCTGTGTGTATTTTTTATTTAATCTATAGTCTGTTTTTATAGTTTTAATACATTGTTCATCTAAAGTAGTAATTGTAATTAAATTATTGGTGTTTTTGCCGTATTGCCTAGATTTTCTACATGCATTGAGATTGGTTTCTAGAGTATTAATGTTGTGCACATTTACGGAAGACTTTGTTAAGCAATTATCATGTCCTAGCACTAAGATCTCCCTTTCTGGCTGTAAAATGTAACAAATAATGGTGGTTTTCTCTGATTTGGTTTCACAATTACAGACTATTAAGCATTTTACTGAGATTGAATTTTTATTGGCCCCAGGGTCATGAGATTGATATGTTAATGAACATAGCTTTTTCTTCAGTTGTCTACAAATAAGCAAAAACTGTCTTTCCAGTCGGCCAGCAACACAGTCAGTGTCATGAAGACTATATGTATGTGTTTGTATGTATATATACAGTGGAACCTCGGTTCACGAACATCTCGGTACACGTACAAATCGGTTTACGACCAAAAAATTCGCCAAACTTTTGCCTCGGTTCACAACCACACACTCGGTATACGAACAAGCCAGTTTCCCTTTCGGTTTGTACATGTTCAGTCTCTCCCTGTGCATTTCCTGTGCAGCTAGCAAGAGAGAGAGAGCGAGAGAGTGCGACACACACACACACACACACAGGCAGCGTGAGAGAGAGACAGATGCACACACATAGGCAGCGCGAGAGAGAGGCGTGTACACACACAGGCAGCGCGAGAGAGAGAGAGACGCGCACACGCACAGGCAGCGCGAGAGAGAGACAGACGCACACACACAGGCAGCGCAAGAGAGAGGGGGCTGGACGCATAAGGTAGGAAGGCAGTTAAAGAATACACTGGGCTTGATTTTGTTTTCACTTCTGTTTACAGCGATTGGTTCGTAGCGTGCATTGTTGCAATGCTACTTTTGTTGGTGGTTTTTTAAATTACGGATTTTTTCAAATGTTCATTTTTTTCCCTGTGCTTAAAACTCATTAAAAAAAAGTGTTTTTAGCCAGCGGTTGGTAGCGCTATAGCGCAAACTATTGCAGTGTTAGTTTTCTCTGTTGTTCAAGGTTTTCTCAGTGTTATTCAATGTTTTTACATTTAGTTTACTATTACGCTGTGCATTCTATGGTTTAATTAACTATATTTGTGCTTAAAAACTTAAAAAATATATATATTTATATACAGTTCGTATGGTCTGGAACGGATTAATTGTATTTACATACAATCCTATGGGGGAAATTGCATCAGTTCACGACCAAATCGGTTTATGACCAGAGTTTTGGAACAAATTATGGTCGTGAACCGAGGTTCCACTGTATTGTGAATTAGGACGCTGTATAGCGCCCAACCGGGCACAGACTCAGACTGAGGCACGTGTAAAACACAAGAAGACTTTTATTTTTCTTCACCTGTGGGGCACGTCTTCCCCGTGAACCCCACAGGCAATACACAGTCCCAAAGCAGTTAAATCACACAACAAACACTCTTCTGGCATCACCACTCCTCCCTGGCAACCTCGTCCTCTTCCTCTCGATTCTGGCATCTGAGTGGTGGTTGCTGGCCCTTTTTATAGCCCACTCAGAAGTGCTCCTGGTACTTGATCACCTGTTTCTGATTGCACTTCCGGGCAGGACTGTGGAGTTGTCCATGCCGGCTCAGGGACCCATGCAGCACCCCCTGGCGGCCTCCCCAGATCCCAACAGGGCTGTGGAGAACTCCATCTCCCATGGAGCCCTGCAGGAAACTGAGGCACCATCATCAGCCAGGGAGGCTGCCACCAAGCATCCTGGGGGAGGTACTGAGAGGCCCATGGTTTCTCCCCCAGAACATATGTAGAAGGGGCCTGCCACAATATATATACGTATATATATATATATATATAAACACTGTATATACGTATATACATACAGTAGGTATCTGTTTACGTAAGGGTGTCAGATGCTACTCATAATGAATTAAACTCTCATAAAGACTGAAAGTACAGTGCAGGTAGTACCATTAAAAACTTTAACATCTAATCAATGAGGCTGATTATTATAAACTGGACAGGATATTCATTTATATTAAAACAATGCAGACATGTCACTTCTCACAGATTTTCTGTGATTCTCAAGGTTTTTTACATTTTGTGACTTCTCACAGACATTGCTTATTTTTAAATTTAGTACCAATGGCACCCACAAACTCCAGAGAAGTCACATTTTTTTAGCAAAATGTCCAAATTTTCAAGTATGAAATTGTAGAGATCCGTGGCTCACTTAAACTTCATGCTATCAGTGCTATAATCTGAAGGTCCATTGTGACTGAATTACCTTTCACAATATTTCTTCCATTTTTTTTCCTTACAAGGTTTTTTTTTTTTGGAGTTCTTTCCTATCTTCTTAGAGAGTCAAGGCTGGGAGGCTGTCAAGAAACAGGACCTGTTGAAGCCTATTGGGGCACTCCTTGTGTGATATTTCGCTAGACAAGAAATAATTGTTGTAGTTGTTGCACAAATGTATATTGATAATATTTTACAAAATATTTCATGTAACTAATTAAAGCACAGAAATTGATTGAATGTTGTCTTCTAACCATCAATTAAAGAAAGATGAAGCTACACCATTGCACCATATCTTTATCTGGTAACGTGCACATGAAGCTACTGTACTTAAAGTTACTATGAAATAGTAGTTATACTTTTAGAGCTTACATCTGCAGTTTAAGGAATCAACAAAATACTAAAGGAAAGTAATTTGTCAACAGTCACCTTGAATGTGAAGAAAGAATCATCAGAGGTAAAACTAGGATTTCTTCTAAAATGAAAATAATTGCTAAAATCTCAAAACAAAAAAAAAAACAAGACAATTTTTTTTATAGTGATAGGTTTGATGTCTTATCTTTGTCTTCACAGTCGATACCCTGAGGCACAGGTGATCAACTTTGGAACTTGGTTTGTTTTCAGCTTTCCCATCGCTCTCATTATGCTTTTCCTGACCTGGATATGGCTTCATTGTCTTTTCCTTGGGTGCAAGTGAGTAAGATCTGTGGCAATCAGGAGCCTAATATCTTTTTCCTGCTTTCATTTTCATCTGGCAACTACACAGGATATACATTACATTTCATGAAAATAACCAGAAAAACACCCTGAAAAATAATAAGGGATAAAATTAAGTTATTTTGCTTGTGTTGATTTAAATGATTTTACTTTAATAGTTGACTTTAATCACCAGTTCAGTATGGGAAAAGTGGTTTCCAGCACTTGTGCTGGCTAAGTCCTGCATCAGCAAGTTTTTATTTCATCTAAGCTTACATAGTAGTTTCATTTATTCAAATAATATAATATAAAGGTTTTGAGTCAACATTCTAACCTGCTCTTATAATTTTTCACAGAGTTGTAGTGCTTCTTAAACAGTGTCTATAAGCCTGAGTTTTCAACAGTCTAAATACAGTGTTACCTGTGGAATGAGTTCTAAGTAATGTAAGAAACAATGATACTCATGTGTTTGAGGATTAACTCACTGAGACACTGGCAAACAATTTATTTTCATATGTTTGTTCATATTTTTGCAAGCTTTAAAGCATCACAGAGGCCATCAAATGCACAAACATTAGCTATTATGTAAAGTCAATGAAAAATATAACTGGTAAATTCTTAACGGCAAAAAATCATGCTTATCCAAGAAAAGGGAAACAAAAATTCCAGAATTTCATAAATTTTGGAGAAAATAAACTATTTATTCACTACGGTTGTCACATAACTAAACTAAAAGACCCAAGTTAACTGACTAACTAAACATAGCAACTTTTTAAAAGTCTAGTGCTTCTGATATAGGTATACATATATATGTGTATGTGTATATATATATATATATATATATATATATATATATATATATATATATATATATATATATATATATATATATATGTACCGTATATACTGTATATATATATATTTTTTTCCTGACACAGCTAAAAATGTATGCATATAAAATAAACTTACGCAGAGATAAGTGCCCCGTAGTGTGTGGTAAAGCAATTCTAGTAATGTGTTGTGTTTATCATTTTTCTAAATGTACAAATTATAAAAACCTCCCTCTTTTGCTTTTTTTATTTCTTCATACAGCTTTAGAGAGACCTGCTCACTAAGTAAGAAGCGCAAGACAAAAAGAGAGGAAATGTCTGAAAAACGCATCCAGGAAGAATATGAAAAGTTGGGACCAGTCAGGTATGAATCACATACTAATTAAAACAAAGACAGTGTTATAATCAATGATATAGAATGTAGGATGTAAGAAAAAATTGCTAAGGTTTAGTTGCCATTTGTTTTTCCAGTTTTCACCTTATTATATTTGCTTAAACTTTCTAAAATATTGAAAAGTCTCTGAAGAAAACAGTTTCTAGCTATATGTCTACTTATCTTCTAACCTCAAGCATTACAATGCAGGGTCCTGAAGGGCTAAATGCTATCCATAAAATATCACACAAAAGGCAGGAACCAGTCAAATATAGAATACTAGACACTCACATAGAATCAGTTTACAACTACCAGTTAACTAAATGTTCATGCTTTTCAAATTAATAAAGAAAACTACACAGGCATGTAGAACTCTTGGCTCTGGAGCAGTAAAGCTGTAACATTAAATATTGTATCACATGTCCTAAAATTTTTATTTTTACTAAAAAATAGTTTACATCTATGTTAATCTTCTCCTCATTACACTTTTATTTGGATTTAAAATATTGTATATATTTCATCTTCCATTCCATCCATCTGTTATTTAACCTGCCTAATTTAGTTCAAGGTTGCAGGAACCACAGCTTATCCTGACAGCTTAGAGCACAAATGTGGAACTGAAGAACTGTGAAGAGTTACTTCATCACTGCACACACTCACACTCTCACATTCATGACTGATATAAAATTACCAATTAATCGAATTCACATATCTTGGGGACCTGCAGGGAAATGTGAAAATTCCATATAGGTAATACTTAGTCCAGGATGTCAGAAACACATCTGAAGCTTTTACGGTAGCAGTGCTATCTGTGTCACTGTGCCATCCATGGAATAAGCTACAGTGCAGTACATGAGAATTAAGCCAGCCATCCTTGCATAAAGCCAATGTGTTGCCTTCATTTAAGTTGAAGTTACCAGATGAATGTAATTCAGATAAGTCAAACAACAGAACAGATTGTTAATTTCTGTCTTGTATAAAATCTTTTCAAAATGAATCGGATACAACCATCAACCGTCCCTATTGGTTGAAACCAACAAGCAATATAATAAGATGGGTATGCAATTTTAGGTTGTGCAGTACACATGTGAAAATTACAGGAAAATGTTTCGGCTGTAGCTTTAGATTGATTTCTGTTTATCGCTGATCACATCCATCAAACAGCTCAGGGTTTTTCATTAAGAAATGCTAGGATAAACAATAAGAGTTCATGTATTACTCACAGCCATTGTTGACATGTGTGCAGAGTAGAGTCCTTATTTGCATGTGTTATTCAACATACAACATGTCATCATTCTCTGGCTCTATGATTAATGAACATAACTACCTTAACTTGAAACTTCTGTATTTCTTCCTTACTTTAAAAATCTCAGAACATTTATTCTGCATGTTCAAGAGCTACCTTCTTAAAAATGACTTCAAAACATACATATACATATTACTCCATTAGTGTTTTTATTTACAGCATAAGTGTTCTAGATGTTCTAGCAGTTTTTTTAAAGCCAAAATGAAAAGCATATGTAAAACAAAATTTGAAGAACACTAGTATTCATATCTAAAGGTTAAAGTGGAAAAATGTTCACAAACAAGACATATTTATTTCTCATTTGCAAAAATTAGTTTCTACCAGTGAGCAATCAGAGTGAAAGTGACATTTTCTGGATATAAAAAATTACCAAGCTATTAACCCACTGCAAAAATGAAGACTAAAGAGTATACCACAAAAGAAAGGTACAAAATTATAAAAATGTATTGAGTTAGGAAAAGGGTACAAAAAATATCAAAGTACTTTGATGTCCCAGTGAAAACTATTGCAGTGATCATCAGGAAGTAGAAGGAATATCACACCACCCAGTTGCTGTGTAAAGAAGGCAGTCCATCAAAACTTAGCCCCCTTGTAAGATGTAGACTGGTAGGGGAAGCAACAAAGAATCTAGCCATCACATTGAAGAAATTGCAGAACTCATTTGCTGAAAGCTCTTCATAACATTGGCCTGTTTGGGAGGGCAGTAAGAAAAAAAGCCATTATGCAGAACAATGCCACAATGCATAAGAGAGATGCAGCAAGGATGTGGGAAAAGGACTTATGGTCAGATGAAACCAAGATAGTGATTTTGGCTGGAATTTAAAATACAATGTATGGCACAGACCCAGCAATATCCACACCTTAAAAAAACAACATCTTTACAGTGAGGCGGCATGGTGGTGCAGTGGGTAGCGCTTCTGCCTCGCAGTAAGGAGACCTGGGTTTGCTTCTCAGGTCCTCCCTGTGTGGAGTTTGCATGTTTTCCCCGTGTCTGTGTGGGTTTCCTCCTGGTGCTCCGATTTCCTCCCACAGTCCAAAGACATGCAGGTTAGGTGCATTGGCGATCCTAAATTGTACGTAGTGTGTGTGTGTGTGTGTGTGCGTGTGTGTGTGTGTGTGCGCGTGCGTGCGTGCCCTGCGCTGGGCTGGCACCCTGCCCAGGGTTTGTTTCCTGCCTTGCGCCCTGTGTTGGCTGGGATTGGCTCCAGCAGACCCCCGTGACCCTGTAGTTAGGATATAGCAGGTTGGATAATGGATGGATGGATCTTTACATTGAAGTATGTGTTGGTAGCATAATGCTGTGGGGATGGTTTTAATCTGCAAGGACTGGGAACGTTGTTAAGATTGAAGGAAAAATGGATGGAACTAAATACTACAAGAGTGTCTGTTTCAGTAGGCTCAGAAACTGAGATTTGGGAGAAGGCTAACCTTAAATCAAGATAATGATCTAAAGCACAAGGCCAAGGTAACAATAGAGTGGCTCAGAAACATAAAAAACTAATATTCTATGGCCTATTCATAGTCCTGATCTCAATCACATTGAGAGCCAACCTAAATAAACTGCAGAAAACCTGCCAGGATGACTGATATAAAATCACTCCTGGCTAGTGGGCAAAGCTGGTTCAGACTTACCTGAAAAGACTTGAGGCTGTTATTGCTGCAAAATGAGGTTCTACTAAATATTGATGTGTGGTGTTTGAATACTTACGCAAGCAGCATTTTTCCAGTTTTTATTCTTAGATATATAGTAAACTCAGAAAGTATTCACACCCCCTTCACTTCCTCTACTTTCACTGTGTTTTATATTTAATTTAAAATGGATAAATGTGCCATTTTTTGCCCTACCATCTACATAAATAAACAATAATGACAAAATGAAAACATGTTTTCAGGAAGATTTGCAAATTTATTAAAAATCAAAAACTGAAGTCTGTCATTCATATAAGTATTCAGACGGTTTGCTGCGGCACTCCAAATTGTGGCAAGTTGCTTCCTGTTTTCTATAATTTGACTAGAGTCCAACTGTGATAAACTGAATTTACTAGACATAGTTTAGAAAGGTTCCTCCCTGCGTGGAGTTTGCATGCTCTCCCCGTGTCTGCGTGGGTTTCCTCCGGGTGCTCCGGTTTCCTCCCGTGGTCTAAAGACATGCAGGTTAGGTGGATTGGCGATTCTAAATTGTGCCTAGTGTGTGTTTGGTGTGCGTGTGTGTCCTGTGGTGGGTTGGCGCTTTGCCAAGGATTGGTTCCTGCCTTGCACCTTGTGTTGGCTGGGATTAGCTCCAGCAGACCCCCGTGACCCTGTGTTCAGATTCAGCGGGTTGGATAATGGATGGATGGATGGATAGTTTAGAAAGGCGCACTATTGTGTATATAAGGTTCCACAATTCACACTGTATTGTCAGGACAAAAACCCAAGAGCTCCCAGTAGACCTCTGCAATAAAATTGTGTTGAGGCATGGATCAGAGGTAGGTTACAAAACCATTTCTAAAGCTATTTGTGAAATTGAAGAAGTTTGGAACCACCAGGACTCTTCCTAGATTTGGATGTCCAACCAAAGTGAGTAATTAGGCAAAAAGGGTCTTGGTCAGGGAGATGACCAAGAACCCAATGGTCGCTCTAACAGAGCTTCAGAAATTCAGGCATTTATGAGAGAGTGGTAAACTACCACATGGATTATCATTTAAAGAAATCTGAGCGCAAAAGGAAAAAGATTATCTAGTCTGATGAAGCAAAAACTGAACTCTTAGAGCAGAACTCCAAGCACTATGTCCATCAAAGACCAGAAACTGCTCACCACCTGCATAATACAGCATCAGGCTATGGGGGGCTTCTCAGTGGCAGGAACAGGGAGGCTGAATGCAGCCATATACAGAGAGGTCCTTGAAAGCAAGTGCTTGCAACCCTTGATTGGTGTGAAGGTTCACCTTTCAGTATGATAATGGGCCATAGCATACAACATTGCTGCATTGACTTTGGGATAAGCCTCTGACTGTCCTTGAGTAGCCCAGCCAAAACCTAGACCTAAACCCCATAAAACAGGTGTGGGGAGACCTAAAGATGGCAGTTTACAGATGCTTCCCATCCAGTCTAATGGAGAGGATCTGAAAAAAAGAATGGAATAAATTGTCCAAATCCATATGTGCAAAGCTTGTAGAAATGTTGAAAATGTAATTGCTGCAAAAGAGGCTTCAATAAAGTGCTATGTTAAGGTCTGAATACTTATATAAGTGTGTGTTTTTAGTTTTTAATTTTTAATAAATCTGCATCTGTTTAGGAAAACCTGTTTTCACTTTGTCATTATGGGTTATTGAGTGTAGATATAAAGGCAAAAGTGGAAAATTTGTCCATTTAACAACACTATAAAGTGTGTTGAAAATGAAGGGGTCTGAATGCTTTCTGAATCAACTGTATTCATTTGACAAATTGTTTACTTTGGGGATAAAAATAAACTGTTAGAACATTTAGTTTGTCAATAAAAATACTTATTGGAGGAATATGCGTATGTTTTGAAATCCAGAAAATGTTGGTCACTTCCAAAAGGAATTAATACTTTTGCACTGTACAAATGACACTGTCTGGGACCACTTAACTAACAAAATACAAGAAACACTATTCTCTACATGAGATTTTACCCCAAAAATTACTGGTATCTCTGCTACTCTTGTAGAATACTATATATAGAAAGTATAACTTGTTTACTGAAGGTACAGTTTTTCCCTTTGTTATAAATCTGAAGCATTTGTTTTATTTATTATGATTTACCTAGCTACCCTGAGCTGGTGACTGGAATTTTCTTTGTGCTTATGACTCTGCTGTGGTTTACCAGAGAACCTGGATTTGTACCAGGATGGACCGCTCTGTTTGAGAAGTAAGTGAATGAACACAAATGCCTAAAGAGTAACAGGGCACCAGTGAGTAAAAGGCAAAGCTAAAATTGAATAACATTAAGCCAGTAAAAATTCCTTCAATTAAAAAAAAAGATTTAGATTAGATTAGATTAGATAAAGTTGATGTTCATTTTATGAGTAAAGTATTAAAAGATCACATCATTTTAGCACTAAACTGCTTATACTGTAGGTTATTCTGCCTCTTATTTATAACAGAAAGGATACATCTGAATTATGACTAATGTGAAAAAGAAAAAAGTGAAAAATAAATCTGGAAAGTCATCTGCACCCTAACACAAAGCAAAGTACTATTGTAGAAATCCAGTTGTTGCCTTATCACACTACAACGTATACCTGATGTTAGTATAATTAATGAAACACCTTATTTTTATAACTTTGATCTTATTTTTCATTATGGAATTATTAAATTTCAAAAACAAAGTACAGAATGATCTAGCCTTCAACAGTAAATTAACAATAATTTCAGACTAAAAAGGCAATTTATTTTAAAATAACAAGCCATAAAACTAAATGCTAAGATTAAAAAATCTATTTAATCAACCACAGGTTTGGTGTGGGTAAAGGCCTTTCAGGCATCATTGTCTACAGATGTGTGACCCAAAATTGATTAGCATAACAATCCATTTTAAGGATGTAAATACCTGTATATTGATTATAATTACACAGCAGGGGTTATCAAGATATAGAAAGCAGGCCTAAGTGGTGATAATATTTTCTTTAAACAGATGACATTCAGAAACGGTTAGAAATACTAAAAGGACATAGTGTTGTGTTCAGAGTATAATCCAAGGATTTGCAAGGCCACGTTTGAAATACTGGGTACAGATTTGGTTTCCATATTACAAGACAGTGTGACACATAGGGCCCTGGTAAGCAGGATGGTTAATTAAAACACGGTAACATACATAGCAGGTATTATACAAGGTGTGATAAATAAAATAAGAAAATAATTAAACTATAGCTTCTCAGGGCTTAGCTAAACAGTAGCATCCCAGTCTATGCCTGTTAGATGATTTGTCCTGTTTCACATACATAACACACACAGAGAGTGCTTTACCTCCGTCACCTTTCTCCAAAACCACTGGCCACTGTTTCTCTAACTAGACAAGCCCTTGCTAAAAATTCTTCTACAAGCTACACTCTGTTATAGGTCATGGCCAAAAGGTTCTTTTAAATTTCAGCCCCAAATCTCTTCTAGGTCAACCTGGGAATCATCTCAAGGGTTCTTCACCTAGAGCTGTCCCTGATAGCCCAAGGCATGTATGCATCCCTACCAGGTCAGGTCATTGGCCTTCCCTCTTGGATTACAGCTTATACGGTGTAATTTTGGTGCTAACAATGTGAACTTTACAAAGGATAACATATAACTGGAAAGTCATGCTTATCCTGAGACTGCAGCTTAGGTTTGTCATGATACCAAAATCTCAATTTCGATACGATACTTTGAAAATAATTGATATTCGATAACATTTTTAATATCAGAGGCAGAGGGGTGAGAAACATGCATGAAATCAAAGGTCAAAATGTTTTATCTTTTGAAAAGGAAACTATATAAAGATAACTGGATCCTTCCTGAGGGTGTGCATTTGGTTAAAAGGCTTTTGAGATTGCCACATATTCAGAAATTCAAATAACTGGGTCTGGGTTGAGGGAAAATTGAATGCAGCAAAGTGCAGAGATATCCTCAATAATATCCTTAATAAAATCCTCGCCCAAAGTGCTCTGAACCTCAGACTGGATGGAAGTTTCACTTTCCAACAAGACAATGATCCTAATCACAAAACAAAGATAACACAGGAGTGGCTTATGGTCAACTCTGTGTATATTCTTCAGTGGTTCAGCCAGAGCCCAGACTTGAACCCAATCAAACATCTCTGGAGGGACCTGAACATAGCTGTCCACTGATAGTCTCCATCCAACCTGACAGAGCTTGAGGTTGAGGACCGGCAGAGAATAGCAGAAAATCCCCAAATACAGGAGTGCAAAGCTTGTCATGTCATACCCAAGGAGACTCCAGGCTGTAGATAGATAAAACTTTATTTCTCCCCAGGGGGAAATTTTTTTTTTTACAGAAGCTCTTTAAATAAATATATACATAAATAGTTAGATAAGTAAGTAAGTAAATAAATTTACAAACAGACTTTGGTCTGAACAAAGAAGAAAATTAAAAAGAAAAAACTGCAGACTTGGGTCTCACAATGAGGCATTATGCGGAAATATTGCTGTTGGTATAAAGGAGTCCCAGTAGCTTTTATTGACACACTTCTGCTGAATAGTTTGTTGGCTAAAAGTTCTCTGTGTTAGTGTGTCGGAGTGAGGATGTGCAGCATTGTTTATAATGACATTCAGTTTTGTTTTAACTCTGTCCTTTTCTACTACCTCCAGGGGGTCCAGAGTGTGTCCCGGAACTGAGATTGACATTTTAATTAGCTTGTTGATTTGGTTAGCCTCTCTTGAAGTGATGTTACCAGTCCAGCACAGCACAGTGTAGAAAACTGAATGGCCATCAGATTTATAGAAGATGTGAAGGATATCACTTCCCACATTAAAGGAATGCAATCTCCTAAGGAAAAAGAGCATACTCTGCCCTTTCTTATATAGTTTCTCTGTGTTCCGAGACCAGTCCAACTTGTCATTAATGTGGACCCCCAAGTACTTGTAGAAGCGGACAACTTATACACCAACTCCTTGAATAGTAACCGGACATAGAGGCTATTTAGAGTGGTGAAAGTCAATAATCAGTTCCCTGGTTTTACTGATGTTAAGATGAAGACAATTCTGTTTGTATCAAGAAACAAAGTTCTCCACCTGACTCCTGTACACTGCCACATCCCTTTTATCAATACATCCAATTAATGCAGAATCATCTGCCAAAGGTCCTTGAACAAAGTAAAGGGGTCATAGTCAAAGTCATAGTGATATTACATTTTTTTATTTTTAACAAATTTGCAAAAAATGTTAAAGTTTTGTTTTCTCATTGTGGGGAATGGAGTATTTGCTTGATGATTTTAGCATAAGGCTGCAACATAACAAAATGTTAAAAAAGTGAAGGGGTCTGAGCACATTCTGAATGCACTATATATACAGCACCAAAAATATTTAAGATATCTTTGAGTATATTGAAATATATATTTATTTTATTTTTGTGAGTGTTTAAATCATAATGTTTGGTTAATTTGACAGCCATACTGCAGATTTGTTTATTTTGTATAGAAAGTGGAAAGCTAATTTTGAACAACAGCACAGTGAGTGAGAGGAGATGGGGCTGCCACACCTTGTGTGGAGCAGTGTGTGTGTGAGTCTGTGACAGCTTATGGGCCTGAGCTCACTGAAAAGAAAGGGCTAGCACCAGGAAGTGCATCTGATACAGACAGAATCAATACTACAAATAAGTACTGGTATTGTTTCAAAATCTCAGAATCGATATGTATCGAAAACACATTTTTTGACAACACTACTATAGTTATGAGCTGTCTGGAAGCTTAAGAAGTGAAGTCTTTTATGTTTAAACAAGTGCAGCTTAAGAAGACGCATGACAAAAGCATTTAAAAAAGCATTATGAAGAGCATACACAAGATTAATGTCATCTGTTGCTTTCAGGTTTGTCAACAGGAACACAGGAATACAGATGTAAACTAACTAAATGTAAATGCACCTTATATTCCTCTTAAAGCATTTTTTCTTCTTCATCTGTTAAACTACCTTTCATAACCTGCTAATATGTTCATCCTCATTTTCATTGTTCTCTTTATAAAGTTTTGAAAAGTTTGTACAGTACACATATATGTCTTATGTAAACAAACCATTGAATGAGGCAGTCATAATACTTCGGGGCAACTAAGAAAGTAATGTTTATAGCTGCAGATTAACATAAACTTGCCTTTTAAGAAATGCAGGATAAAAATCACTAACAGAATGAAAACGGAGTTTGGAGTTTGTTTAAAGGGCTTTACAAAAACCCATGTACTTTGAATAATTGAAATTCTTCAATTTTGAACTTCTTCAAATGAAAATCATCTGTACATTTTCATATATCTTCATCCTTGTTGAGTCTTTAATCTTATACTAATTACTTTGTTGCAGGAAAGGGTATCGAACAGATGCTACTGTCTCTTTGCTGTTGGCTTTCCTACTCTTCCTTATTCCATCCAAGTTTCCACGACTGTTCCAGGCTGGCAAGGAAAAAGCAGGTTTGGCTAGTCATTTCATTACACTTAATACAGTAAAATAATATGTATTATTGTAACCAGCACCAGGACAAACTAAGCAATGATAAATGATATAGTAATTCATCCATCCATGATCTTATACGAAATCAAGATTTTTTTTTTGTCTGTATAGGTGTTTCTCTAGGCACTTCAGGTTTCACCTGCACACACATGCATATTCAAAGGATTGGTGACCTTAAATTAGCCCAGAGGGAAGCTATGTGTAAGTGCTAGTGCCTTTGTTAATACATCTGGAATAGACTCTGGCCTCCTGCCACCATGAAATGATTAAATTGCTAAAGATAATGGATGGATGAATATAGAGGTGAAAAATGCCCAGAGTAAAAGCATTCTCAGTTGCTTCTCTGCACAAATACCTTTCATTCATTGACTCAAATTATCTCAAGTGTTTTGTTAATTTAAATGTTATTTCTTGCCTGTTGCATTCTAAAGTTGACAATTGGCATAAAGGAAAAAGTAACTCTGGACAGGGCACTAGTCTATCACAAGGAACTCTCATGCTCACTCCTACTGGAGATATTTAGAGTGGTCAGTGAATATATCAAATATGTTTTTTGTGATAATGGAGAAAAACTAGAGCCACTGGAGAAATATACATGTGAAAAAAAATTGCACAGACAGTATCTAGGCCATGAATAGAACACAAGATTCTGAAGTTGTTTGGTAGCAGCACTAACCGCTGCACTACCACTTTGTCTATACATCAGACAGCAAAATTGGAAACAGTTCATTAATACACCCCCAGCATATCAGATAATTGACTTTTCAAAATGTTTCTTAAATATATAAATATGAATATATAGGGTGGTCCAGATCTAACTATGCAACTTTTAATACTTGCATAATTAGATCTGGACCACCCTGTATATATATTTATATATATAACTATAAATATAGCAAATTGTTATCTATACATATAAAAGGCAAAGCCCTCACTGACTCATCACTAATTCTCCCACTTTCCATATAGGTGGGAAGCTGAAATTTCGCATGCTCAATGCTTGCAGTGTACTTACAAAAGTTATATATGTTTCATGTCCTATTGCAGCACCCAAGGGGGGGAAACGGGTGTACCTCCCAAATTGTATATATAGATAGGGGAAACCCCTCCTCACTATTTCTGCGACATCCAATATACGTTGGAAGGCCAAATTTCCCATGCTCATCCTTTATACACTGTACTTACAAACGTTAAGTATGTTTCATTTCGCGCCATCCCCCGTAATGAACTTTCATAAATAACATCTTCTTTTTGGCGGTTCTCACCATTATGCCGTAAGGAACTTTCAGAACTGACCTCTCCTTTTGGCGGTTTCACTCCTTATTTCCATTAAAAGACCATTTTATTTCACGGCAGAGACGTACAAGGGCTGCCCCCGGTCCCCCTTTCTTTTTCCGCACGGCCGCTGTCTGCACACCTACCACGTGGTTGGCTCCCTGCCTATAAACATTAACAATATCCCGTGCTCATGTGCCTCCTCACTCGCTTCCTTACTTTCCTCAGTTGTTTGTCATGCTCACTGCTCCCTTCTTCTTTACTTCACTGCTTCAAGCCTGTTATTGTTCGCCTTCCTTCACATCTTCCTGCTGGTGACTCCTGCCTTTTCATTTACTCCACCACATCAAGCCTGTTATTGTTAGCCTTGCTTCATGTCATCCTGCTGGTGACTCCTGCCTTTTTGTTTACTCCACCGCTTCAAGGCTGACATTGTTGGGTTTCCTTACTTCCTCACGTACGTCTTCCTGGTGCTGACTTCTGCTTTTCATTCCCTGCTCCACCTCTTCTTGCATTCCTTCATACTTTCTTTCTCAACGGCTGCAAGTTTACCCCGAATAACACATCTATTCCGGTGATCACCGTTGATCACAATTTCACCGACCCGTATCCAGTGGTTTCCATGCCCCGAGATTGCGCCTGCCTCTTCCATTCTCTCTCTTACTTACTGCATATCAGTCTCAGCCTTGATATCCGCAGAGACATTGTGTCTTATGTACTGAATGACTGGGACAGGTTCAAGGTGTGGACTGATGACGGTACAGGAGACAATACCACACAGGACCACTATAGCAGTGAAATGCTTAAGCTCTCAACCTATGGTTCTTTATGTGAACTGATAGCTGCCGCAGAATTGTTTCGTTGTCACTTTCAAGTGTATAGAAATGGGGAAATATTTTACACCTTTGGACAACCGGGAATGCGTGTTAAACATCTTAGATTCACGGGTAGCGATTTGGGTAGTGGACACTTCGATGTTTATGAATGTTTCAACTCTGACAACGTGAACACAAAGCTATCAATGAAACCTATTGCATCTTTACAACGGTTGACAAACGCGTAATGTAACTTGAACACAACACATCCTCCAAATACGAACCTGATTGAAAGAAATAATGATAATCAAATCCTTGATGACAGCAACACTCACAGCAGTGACAAAACAATTATATTGATAATCATGTTAAGTTATTTTTAAAATGTTTCCTTTTCTTTTTCATAACTTCTTTAACATACTACTTCTCCGCTGCGAAGCGTGGGTATTTTGCTAGTTACTACTAAATCATTTCAACTGCTTCCCCATACATATACAAATATTTATTTTTAAATTCCATTATTGAATACACTTTTTCCAGGAAGTTAATTCTAGTAAAACATGAATATCCACAGCATAGCACAACTTCTAATCACTTAGTTCTCTATTTACCATTTAACCTTTTACATTTTAAAGTTCAAAATGGGATAACAGGGCTGAGGATTTACTTTTAGAAACTTTCATTCAAGACACAGACTCAACATTCTTTAGGACTTGTAGCTACCCTAAAATATCATGCAAGCATAGGAGTAAGTTATTTGTCATCTTTTGTACCTGCCTAAACAAATACAGAATTGCTACAAAACAATACAACTCAAAAGAGAAATATCTACTAAGAATCTAGTAAGAGGAATTGTTTGAAAGAAAAAAGTGGAAAAATAGAGAAAAATAGTAAAAAGACATTGATTGCACACCCAATTCCATGACACAGTTTGGGGTTAATAATAAGCTTAACCTCCTTTTGTCCTCTAAAACAAGGTGAAATGCCCTTGGAACCATTGTCTTGGGCTGCTGTTTGAGTATAGCCCATCTTGGTGAAAGTTCTGCAGTAGAATCTTAAATTATTCTAAGTACATCCATGCTATGCTCAATTTAACCTTGTAATTTTTTTTTACTTATTCAGGTTACCTTTCACATAATAGTAATTTTACAAGACTGATTATTTTTCACTCTCTGCAACAATTTATTTGAATTAAAGAGTTCAGAAAATAGAGTGATAGATATATGAATGATTATGTCAAATGATTAGCTTTGTTAGCCACACATTTCAGCTGAATACATTAGCTTTGCTAATTCCTATTATAAACATCATAAGTGACCAAATACTAATAATGGGGGTTATATCTTCAGAATATCCAAAATGACAATTTTCTATTTCTCTATCTCTCTAGAGAGCAGTGCAGAGAATGAGAAGGAAAGTGATGCCCTGGCCCCAATGATAACCTGGAAGGACTTTCAGAAACTGATGCCATGGGAGATTGTTATCCTTGTGGGAGGAGGCTATGCACTAGCTGCAGGATGCAAAGTAAGAAGACTGAATAATAGAATGTCACACAAAGATATGTTGATAGGGTTTTTATGTCATCTCCATAATTGTAATGTGGCAGGTCAGGGATGGCACATTCTCAGTACAGTGGCTTCAGATAAGTGGATTCAAGGAGAAACTTGGAGGTATGAGAAGCAAGTATTCTACCATCTGAAAGCACACTGCAATGGTGTATTCATGCTTAGGTGTCTCTGATATCTTTCTCAGACCATCGTTTGGTCACTATAGCATGTACAATAGCAACAAAATGTAAGGGAATGGTACTAGAATTCAGAAAGACATTTACAGTGATAAACAGGCTGAGGAATGTTTTTTATGTGCGACCCTTTAAATAAAGGTGAGGCTTACAAAAGGCAGATAAGCATTATTCTGTTTCTTTATAGTTCATCCTGTGATGACATATAATGAGTTAATTGAAAGTCAATCAATCATTTTGATTTTGACAATTGCTCAGTGAGCCTTGAACAACAGCAAGATAAAGCTGTATAGAAGAAAGTATTAGGTGCTGACTTCCAGTGCCGGAAAGTGTAGCAGACAAATATCTCATGGGAGCAGATTGAAGGACTAGTTTCATGAATTCTTTTGTCATCTTCAAAATGTGCAACCAAATTATGTTAATTTTGGGTTGAAAGGATTCCCAAATCTTTTTTTTTTCATAGTGCTTCAAACATGACAGTTGCTCCTGTACACTTTGTGGATTCATTCAGGCTACAGAGACATCCTCAAAAAAGCTGTAAGAAAAAGAATTCCATGATTCACTCCTCCATAACCATCACAAATCATCAGGCAAACACCAATTCTCAAAAATTTGTGGCGTTTCATTTTCGAGCAGTATGATGGCACTACACTAGTGTTTCTACCTCAAAGCTATGAGAAACTGG
The DNA here is from genome assembly GCF_900747795.2 of Erpetoichthys calabaricus. Taxonomy (NCBI): domain Eukaryota; kingdom Metazoa; phylum Chordata; class Cladistia; order Polypteriformes; family Polypteridae; genus Erpetoichthys; species Erpetoichthys calabaricus. The sequence goes on along the minus strand of NC_041394.2, from coordinate 108,714,355 downwards.
TTGGTATCTGCGTAAAGTTGCACATTCTCCTTGTGTCCACCTGAGGTTTTTTCTAGATACTTCGGTATCTCACCATTCCATATATCTGCAAGTTAGGTTGACTGGCCACTTTATATTGGCCTTTTGTAAGTGAGTGAGTGCATCTGTTTGCATAAGTGTAGCCTGTACTCCTGTGTTGGTTATTGCCTTGCAATGAGAACTATGGATATAGATTTTGGATAATTTTGACCGTGTTAGTGTAAATAGAAATAGTTTTTTTTCATTAAAGAAAACCTTCACAGTTTACTAATGCTATAGTATATTAAAACATAAAATACTGTATCTGTAAGTATTCCTGTCATTATTTGATGTCAATACAATCCAACTTTATTGTCCCAAGAAGGAAATTTGCTTTGCCAGCAGGTTTCACATCAAAAATACAGCGAACAACGACTCAGCCATCAAACTTTGTACACAAAATAAAATGTACTTGTGGACATAATAGTTATAATATAATATTGGATCATATGCATTACATATATATATTGAACCATTATCAAGACTTGAGTAATGATGTATGTTAACTATTTAGACCACAGTTTAAGCTAATGGATGTCTGCTAAAGCAAAACTTGTATAGGTGATTAATAGTGCTTGAGTTTTTGAGCCAGTTGTTTTTCATCCTCAGGAACTTGAACCTATGATCAAATTGCACAAAATGGACTCGTGAGAATTGTGAGAACTGGGACTTTTCAATAGTAGCTTATTAAATAGGTCAGTCAGATTAAAATGTTGGGACGTTTCAGTTCAATTATCCTATTTTAGTTGCTTACAGTAAGACTTTTAATTAAACCAAGCCACCAGAAAATAAGTTAAGAAGGACTTATGTATTTTATTTATAAAAACTCTACATAATGTTAGAATTCACACTAATAAGATAACTTCTTAGACAGCACAGGTACTGTTGTCCCTTTTTACAGACTGCTCCTGTATTTTGATTAAAATTCAGATTTGAGTTAATGATTGTGTTTATAACTGTCAACAATTTCATATTTCTTTTAAAGCTGATTATTAGTTCTTTCATTTTTGTGGTGTTAAATTGTAGAAAAGAGTTTAAAAAATCTGCCATTGGACAATGGACTAAACAATGCAAAATACCAACTGTTAATAATCTAGGAAGGAAGAAATTTATAAAGAAAGGTTTTTAATATACAGTAAAGAGAATGCATTAACTGTATATTCATCACAACTTGCAGGATGTTCATGTTTTTGTACTAAGAAAATGGAGTTCATTACTACATAGATCACATAAAGAAGTTGAAAATAAAGCAGGTCTCTGACATGAAATTTATATTTAGGGTATGTGGTCCTTGCAATATAATGTTCCATCAACTATGATATTTTCAAGGGGGAAGCTCATTTTAACACAAATCAATTTCTATAAATCTAGCCAATCAAAGTCTACAAGAAACAGCACTGCATCCTATTCAGTCATAAGATGCATTTACACTGTAACGTAACCCTGATTCACACTTAGGAAGGCCGCATATACACTTTTTAAAAATTTAGTGGAATCTAAAAGATACATCTGTTTTGATGCCAAACATGGTATAGTTTTAACATTTAACTTGTGTGTTTTGCATACATCTGCAGCATTTTTCCAAATTGACATGTTAGAAGAATACTAAAAAGGAAAACTGACATACAAGAGCTGCATTTTTGGGACTAGGACTTCTGTAAGGGAAAAAGTATTAAGGAGGAATGGGCATGCACCACAACTTGATGAGATTTTGCAGGGGTATTTGACAGTGAATTTAAACTTGTGTCTGCTTGCACTTCACATGACAAAGGTTACTGTAGCTCGCTACTTAAACAAGTGGTAACAAATCTAAATAATATAGTAGAGTATGTTTCTATTAACCTGCACGGTGTAAGAACAAAAGAGCATTTTAAATTTCCAGTGCATTCAGTCATTAGACCATTTGCTACCCAGATCCCCAGATCTAGATCATGAGGGTTTACATTAGGATACCATCTAAATCAGCATTTGATCTGGATCACTACTTGTATGGTAAACATGATAACTGTTATGGAGCTCATAATAAATTCATTAAATTGATTCATCATCTGTCTGAACAGTGCATGTAACCTAAAACCTTAAAAGACACATATCTTTGCACATTCTCCTTCAACACACAATCACCAGTGTTAAATAAACTCTTACAGTGTCTAAATGGCCCTTAGATAGATAGATAGATAGATAGATAGATAGATAGATAGATAGATAGATAGATAGATAGATAGATAGATAGATAGATAGATAGATAGATACTTTATTAATCCCCAAGGGGAAATTCACATATTCCATGATGATGATAAAATCAGTATTAATTAAAGAGTGATAAAAGTGCAGTGCAAGGTGGAGAGTGCGAGGCAGGCATAACAGTCAATAATCTTGTATAATGTTAATGTTTACCCCCCCCCCCCCCCCCCCCCCCCCCGGGTGGAATTGAAGAGTCGCATAGTGTGAGGGAGGAACGATCTCCTCAGTCTGTCAGTGGAGCAGGACAGTGACAGCAGTCTGTCGCTGAAGCTGCTCCTCTGTCTGGAGATGATACTGTTCAATGAATGCAGTGGATTCTCCATGATTGACAGGAGCCTGCTCAGCGCCCGTCGCTCTGCCACAGATGTCAAACTGTCCAGCTCCGTGCCTACAATAGAGCCTGCCTTCCTCACCAGTTTTTCCAGGCGTGAGGCATCCCTCTTCTTTATACTGCATCCCCAGCACACCACTGCGTAGAAGAGGGTGCTCACCACAACCGTCTGATACATCTGTAGCATCTTATTGCAGATGTTGAAGGACACCAGCCTTCTAAGGAAGTATAGTCGGCTCTGTCCTCTCTTGCACAGAGCATCAGTATTGGCAGTCCAGTCCAGTTTATCATCCAACTGCACTCCCAGGTATTTATAGGTCTGCACCCTCTGCACACAGTCACCTCTGATGATCACGGGGTCCGTGAGGGGCCTTGGCCTCCTAAAATCCACCACGAGCTCTTTGGTTTTGCTAGTGTTCAGGTGTAGGTGGTTTGAGTCGCACCATTTAACAAAGTCCTTGATTAGATTCCTATACTCCTCCTCCTGCCCACTCCTGATGCAGCCCATGACAGCAGTGTCATCAGAAAACCTTTGCACATGGCAGGACTCGAGAGTTGTATTGAAAGTCCGATGTATATATGCTGAACAGGACTGGAGAAAGCACAGTCCCCTGCGGCGCTCTTGTGCTGCTGACCACAATGTCAGACCTGCAGCTCCCGAGACGCACATACTGAGGTCTGTCTGTAAGATAGTCCACGATCCATGCCATCAGGTATATATGGAATGCATGGACCCATATATAAAGCTTAAGCGTTAATTTAACACTGGATATTTTTTTGTATTGATAGCTAACTAAGCAATTTATCCAACTGTAGACCATCTATTTACTCTAACATGCTAATCCAGGGCAGGATCACAAAGTAGCTGGAGCCTATCCCAGCAAGCATATGCCATACGTCTGGAACAACACCTCAAAAAGTGAACACAGGCACTCACTACGGTAAGTTTAGCAATGGCAGTTCACCTAACCTGCATGTCTTTGGACTGTGGGTAGAAACTGGAGCATCTGGAGGGAATCAACATGAGCACAGGGAGAACATGCAGACTTTACACAGGGGAAAACCCTGGTCTCCAATCTGCAAGGCAGCAGTGCTAACACTATCCCACTGTGCTGCCCTACAACTGCAGTATAACTATAATTTGGAGTCCACATACTTACATACATACAATGTTTAGAATAATTAATAATTTAACCTCAGTTTTTTATGTAATGGTTAATGGTCAACCGTTTGTTAGTCATTAGTTATTCATTCCTGATATCTTTATAATCAGGAATTATTTAAAAGCACTTCAGTTTATATTTGTCAGTTCAATAAATTGTTTGATATTATTGATGGCAAAGAGATACAGATTATTATCAATAATTTGTAGCAATTTAAATTATGTCCATCTGTCATATCTAAATACTAGCAACTTCTTCGAAGCTGTAAAGATATCATTCCTCTAAAACAACAATAGTGGATATATTGTTCTAAACAGGACAGAAGAATAAGTGACTGCTTTTTGGAGTTCAACAATTAATTAAGGTAGCGCTGCTGCCTCGCAGTAAGGAGACCTGGGTTCGCTTCCGGGGTCCTGCCTGCGTGGAGTTTGCATGTTCTCCCTGTGTCTGCGTGGGTTTCCTCTGGGTGCTCCGGTTTCCTCCCATAGTCCAAAGACATGCAGGTTAGGTGCATTGGCGATCCTAAATTGTCCCTAGTGTGTGTGTGTGTGCCCTGCCCGGGATTTGTTCCTGCCTTGTAACGTATGTTGGCTGGGGTTGGCTCCGGCAGACCCCCGTGACCCTGTGTTAGGATATAGCAGGTTGGAAAATGACTGACTGACGATTAATTAATGGACAAATTCTGCTGACCTCCATTTATGTTAATCAGTTTCAAAACACTTATTTCCAAATCTGTGTCTTTATGTGTACTCATTGTGTAATTAGTGATTTGTAACATTTGTTTCTGTATTTTACCTGAGAACTTATCACAGTGCTCTGTGGCTGCACTCAGTGAAGAGAGCTATGCAAAAATAAACTGAACTACTATACCATTTCTAAGCCTTTTCTCAGCAAGCAAGGGGAGATTAAACTGAATTAAATGGAATGGAATTTCATTCCCAAAACAGTTGATTTTAATTTTGGAAACTCCTCCAGCATAATCATAGCTAACAGGTTACGTTTAAGCAAGCAGATTTCTAGTTTATAGAGGTATAAGTACAAAAGCAGTTATTTCTGACTTTTACCACACTTCAAAAACTCCAATTTTAACTTAACACTTAGTGTATAGGAGTACACTCCTTCCAAATACATAATCTCAAGGGTTAATTTGACACTATAAGATTGAATTTAATGTGGATGATTTTTATTCTGTGCAGGTAAGGTTCCATTAAAAGCAATTTTTTTCATTGTTTCTTATAATTTTGTGTTTTTTGGCATCTGTGAAACAGCTCAAGTAGTATCTAAAAGTCCAGGCATTTTATATACAGTGGTGTGAAAAACTATTTGCCCCCTTCCTGATTTCTTATTCTTTTGCATGTTTGTCACACAAAATGTTTCTGATCATCAAACACATTTAACCATTAGTCAAACATAACACAAGTAAACACAAAATGCAGTTTGTAAATGGTGGTTTTTATTATTTAGGGAGAAAAAAAATCCAAACCTACATGGCCCTGTGTGAAAAAGTAATTGCCCCCTGAACCTAATAACTGGTTGGGCCACCCTTAGCAGCAATAACTGCAATCAAGCGTTTGCGATAACTTGCAATGAGTCTTTTACAGTGCTCTGGAGGAATTTTGGCCCACTCATCTTTGCAAAATTGTTGTAATTCAGCTTTATTTGAGGGTTTTCTAGCATGAACCGCCTTTTTAAGGTCATGCCAGAGCATCTCAATTGGATTCAGGTCAGGACTTTGACTAGGCCACTCCAAAGTCTTCATTTTGTTTTTCTTCGGCCATTCAGAGGTGGATTTGCTGGTGTGTTTTGGGTCATTGTCCTGTTGCAGCACCCAAGATCGCTTCAGCTTGAGTTGACGAACAGATGGCCGGACATTCTCCTTCAGGATTTTTTGGTAGACAGTAGAATTCATGGTTCCATCTATCACAGCAAGCCTTCCAGGTCCTGAAGCAGCAAAACAACCCCAGACCATCACACTACCACCACCATATTTTACTGTTGGTATGATGTTCTTTTTCTGAAATGCTGTGTTCCTTTTACGCCAGATGTAACGGGACATTTGCCTTCCAAAAAGTTCAACTTTTGTCTCATCAGTCCACAAGGTATTTTCCCAAAAGTCTTGGCAATCATTGAGATGTTTCTTAGCAAAATTGAGACGAGCCCTAATGTTCTTTTTGCTTAACAGTGGTTTGCGTCTTGGACATCTGCCATGCAGGCCGTTTTTGCCCAGTCTCTTTCTTATGGTGGAGTCGTGAACACTGACCTTAATTGAGGCAAGTGAGGCCTGCAGTTCTTTAGACGTTGTCCTGGGGTCTTTTGTGACCTCTCGGATGAGTCGTCTCTGCGCTCTTGGGGTAATTTTGGTCGGCCGGCCACTCCTGGGAAGGTTCACCACTGCTCCATGTTTTTGCCATTTGTGGATAATGGCTCTCACTGTGGTTCGCTGGAGTCCCAAAGCTTTAGAACTGGCTTTATAACCTTTACCAGACTGATAGATCTCAATTACTTCTGTTCTCATTTGTTCCTGAATTTCTTTGGATCTTGGCATGATGTCTAGCTTTTGAGGTGCTTTTGGTCTACTTCTCTGTGTCAGGCAGCTCCTATTTAAGTGATTTCTTGATTGAAACAGGTGTGGCAGTAATCAGGCCTGGGGGTGGCTACGGAAATTGAACTCAGGTGTGATACACCACAGTTAGGTTATTTTTTAACAAGGGGGCAATTACTTTTTCACACAGGGCCATGTAGGTTTGGATTTTTTTTCTCCCTAAATAATAAACACCATCATTTAAAAACTGCATTTTGTGTTTACTTGTGTTATATTTGACTAATGGTTAAATGTGTTTGATGATCAGAAACATTTTGTGTGACAAACATGCAAAAGAATAAGAAATCAGGAAGGGGGCAAATAGTTTTTCACACCACTGTACAACATAAATCTTTAGTTCACTCCACTCAGTGTTGTGTCAAATAAATACATCGAATTGCACGCTTTTTTGTCATTTCTTGCAGGTGTCGGGTTTATCAGTCTGGATCGGAAAGCAAATGGAACCAATGACAGATCTTCCTCCTTGGACTGTCACTCTCTTAGCTTGTCTCCTTGTATCAGCAGTGACTGAGTTTGCCAGTAATCCAGCCACTATCACGGTCTTCTTGCCAATTCTTTCCACGCTGGTGAGGGCAAGAACATTTGCTGTGGCTAATCGTGTATTTGTTAATTTTGATTAACTTGTTAGATCAATTTTTGATAAGGAAGTGTATGGGTTACTGTGTGTGTATGTGTAAGTATGCCTTGTGATGGAATGGTCCCTTTTCCAGAATTTTGTTTTTTCTGCGCTGTCTGTTTGGTACTAGAGGCTGGAAACATAGCGCTTCTTGCTGCTGCTGCCCTTCTAATCTCCATTTTAAAGTATTATTTTATCTTTGTAAATAAACCTTGAATTTTTCTCAGAATGGTGTATACTCATACAGATACTGTAAGTGATTCTGTTATCTTTTCAAATGTTATAATCAGATGGATAAATACCAGAGACCGTTCTCTTTGGAGTATTTATTTCAAACATTCAGTGCTTCAAATTAATCATTAGTAATGCATTTGTAACAAAAAAATCTAAGACATTTTAACAAGATTTTGGGGTAAATCATTAAATGCTAGAATATTTACTAGTATTATATATATATATATATATATATATATATATATATATATACACTAGTATATTTACTAATATTTATTTGAATTTGATAACTTTTTAAGGTAATACCAAAAGCAAGTAGTATTGCTAATTCACACACAGCTGGGACAGATACTTAATATGCTATTGGCTGACTCGTAGAATCTTATGGCTAAGATGGAACAAACATTTTATACTGTGGTTTACAAAGCAATTTAAAATTAAAAGAAATTATTATTAAAAGGTACCGTCATTTTTAACACTTTATCATTGGCCTTGAAGAATAATGGAGATGGTTTGGATGTTTCTGGTCATCACATTGGTTTATAGTTTTCATTTCTTACCAGGAGATTTTTCCATCTACAAAACACATACAGCCTGTATTTTTTAGTTTCCATCTGTACAAAGGTTAAGGTTTGAACCACTGTACCAAAACCAGAACTGGATCTGCAGTTTAGGTTAAACTATTAGACAGAGATCCTGCCATACTAGGCATAGGTCTTGCCTGGGAATCTGAGGAGTGTGATCCCTCAATACCTGGAATTCAAAAGAATGTCCCTAATTTAAAAAAGAGTGACAAAAACCAGCCAGTCAATCCAAAGGAATTTGACAAACCAATTGAAAACACCACACCATATCCCATGAATCCAGTAATACATAACAGAAGTTTGATTATATTGGTCTTGAGAAATTAATGACCTTTTTAATTTGACACTATTTATTTCTTCCCACAGTCTGAAACACTGCAGATTAACCCACTGTATACTCTGATCCCAGCAACCATGTGTGTTTCTTTTGGTGTGATGCTTCCTGTGGGAAATCCTCCCAATGCAATTGTCTTCAGTTACAAGCACCTTCAAATTAGTGACATGGTAGGGCTGGAGTTTTTTTTTTTGTTTTTTTAAATTTTTATAAACAATCAAATTACTTTTACAAGAACAATATATCACAGACTTGTAAAGATTGTTGAGTTCATAACTCTTTATGCCTTACTGTCTGGATTTCTGATTTTTGCTTTTTCTATAGGTTAAAGCTGGCTTTGGAGTAAATTTGATAGGAGTAGTGGTAGTCATGCTTGCGATCATGACCTGGGGCGAGCCTTTGTTCCAACTCTCGGAGTTTCCAGACTGGGCAATGACACTGAATGCAACAGACAGCTCGTGACTAAAATGAATGTGAACAGTCAAACATTCTGAAAAAGATTAAACTGTGCCTGCCAAAAGAAGGACAAACGACAGCTTCTTCACCAAATAATGCAGCAATCAACACTACAAATGATGTAACTTTAAGATGATAAAAAAAAAACAAAATCACCAAACACTGTAAAGAGCTCTGGAGACTGTGGGTCTGAAATTCTGACAGCAAAAGTGTCAGTAAGGTGAAATGAGGGATTTATGTACAATCAAAGGCTATGGCTTATTATTATTATGAGTTTAACAAATGTTATTGTTCTTACCTCCTTATCACTCAGATTAGTCTGTATATTCCCAGAACAATAAATGACTGTTGTATTTATTTATAAACTTGAGCTCCTGCTCATTTACTTAATATACAAACAGCTGGTTTTTGTGCCTAGTCTTCATAAATATAAAATATGGTGCTGTAGGAACACAGTGAATTTTGAAGAATTTAGCAACAGGTGTAACTCATTTTGCATTTGTTGTCATTATTAAAAGTGTTTCTAAAACAGACTTTTCCATATGCAAAATACATCCTTTGAACAGATATTTCTATTATTTTCTGGGGTTTTTATAGCAATTTATTTTTCCCATTTGCAGTTTGAAAGGTAAAATAAGGTGTCTAGACATTTATTATGAAGGAGAGGTGTATTTACTCAGAATCCCATTGCAATACAAAGTAACACAGATAGACCTGAAATAGTAAATACAATTTGTTTTCATTCAAATCCTAGAACAGGTTGAAACCTGTATATGCATAATACACATGCTAATTGAAAAGAATATGATCATACAGCCTTGCTGTTAAGCACTTCATGACTAATCCACCATGAGACCATTATCACTATGTAATATGCAGCAGTGAAAAAAATATTGTTCATACAACAATTTTAAATTTCAATAATGTGACAAGCTTCTCCAATCACCAAAAGCAAAAACATATTCCTATATGTTCAGTGTTTCTGTTTACTGTAATATAGAAAAATATTTATTAAAGGTAAATAATAAAATGCAGGGCCCACATATTTTATAAACTATTAAAAACATTATTTGCATATTTAACATAGTAATAATAATAGTACTCTTTCTTGTAGATATGCCACTTTAACTCATAACACTTAAATATTACATAGCTTTCAAGTTAGACAATTAATCCAAATAAAAACTGTACATATTTCTATGGGTTTTCTCTTGGAAAATCCTTTAATCGTTGAATTATCATACATTTAATTTAAGCCAAAAAATGCCTAAATATGTTACACCAAAAACCAAATGTCTTTGAAACTGCCTCCTACAGTGAACTGTTTCCAGTTCTCCTCCTTACTTTCTTAACCATGATACATCACAGATAAAACTGGATGTCACAATAACTGAAGCAGCATCTTTGGGGCAGGAACTATCCAACTGCAAATTATTAACAAAGTCATTTTTATCTTCAGTGATGGTTGCTTTCACTATGATTTCTGTGGCTCTTTCAATGGTTCAAATCCTTCAGCCTCCATCTTCTCTTTGTATTTTATATAGTCTCTTCTTCTATCAAAGTATTTTACCTGTGTATAAACAAGGACACATTTTCAGTACAAGTGATATAACCTAACTTGTATTTATACTTGTAAATATTCATATTTCCGTTTTTAAGAAAGAAAAAGCAAATGAATACATTAGGTTATATTTGCTTTTTTGGGTAATCCGCAGCCTACCAGTTTGAAACAGGTAACAGCAATATGATTTTAAACATTTCTGTATGAAAACAAGCACCATGCTGCAGTGGTCTACAGCAGATTAGTACAAATGTTCTATATTTTACAGATTTGCTTCAGATTAATTTCTTGCTATGACTAATGTGTTTGTTTCTAAATAAAGAATATCTGGCTGAGACATACACTGTAACAGTGAAGCATGTGCTCATCGCCAAAATTAGTATCTAAGGTTCAATTCTATAATTAACAAAAATAAAATCTCCCATGCACTGTGATTCTGTGCTAGCATCTTCATTTCAGAAGACTAAAGAACTGGTAGTGGAATTAACAATTTATTTTAAGAAGCAATTTGCAGCTAAATCTTAAATGTGGATCAGCATATGAATTTTTGAATAGTGTAAATTAATTTGATCTATATTTATTACAAAATAAAGTGTAGATAATCTTTCAACAATATATTACTGATAGTTTGGAATTCTGAATGTTTTATAATCTATTTAATTTGAAATGTTATATTATGGAATGCTAACTTACAGAAAGGTTTATATTATGGAAAATTTTCTACTGGAATTGTAGATTAGTTGAAAAAATAAAACATTAAACATGCTAAAATATGGTGTCAATTAAATAATGTTTTCAATCAAACCAGGCCCACTACCTGCTCATTGCATGCTCTGTCATTCAAAACTTGGATGTTTACAAATGTAATCTTAATGTTCATTATACCTTAATCTTAATCTTCAATGTGTTTTAAAAAGTTGCCTCTGTATTTAACAAAACATTCTCTTCAAAGTTCATCTTATGTGCAATGAACAGTATAATTCCTGGCCAAAACCAATTAATTGCTGGTCAGTCAGCATCTGTCTCTTAATAATCTCGATTATTCTTTTAGCCTGGTCATTGATTAGACCCCAGCATGAATGTGCCCACTGTTTGCTATGACAACAGTGGAAAGTTTCTTGGACTGCTTGATGGGAATGACTGTCTTTATGGTGAACATCCCAAACACATGTCTTTCAGCTTAAAAATATTGTTGAATTAACCACTTCCAGAAATAATCCTGCTGGGGAGTGCTTGGGACATTGGGAGCATATGACCGGGTATCTGATATATGGATTATGCGACTTAAGTAAACAGATTTTTTTTCATAGACACTTTGATATTGTTTGCTATTTCTTAAGTGCTGTTACCCACAAAAGCCTGTTATGTTAAAAACTGTGTTATCTGTTTTTTTGTGAAAAGAAAAAAAAATTGCTGCTATCACTACAAACAAACGGGGTAAGTAACAGATAAAAATATATAGAATTTTTGGGTGGAGTATTCTCTTAGGATAGCTTTACAAATAGCACCACTAGCATGGGTAGGCACAAATGTCTATCTAATATGCTTAGAATCAACAAAATATCCAACTACCCAATATGTTTAAAAAGAATACCATGAAACAGAATTAATTTGGATTCCCTGTTTTTAATTAGAATACTGAAAATTTAACCTAATTGGCAGATACATGTTTTGCATCAGGATATCCTTCCATAAATGCATGTTGACACCTACCCACTGTGCTGGACAGTTGCTCTCAAACTGCTTCCTTAGTTGCTGGCAGCTACCTGCATTCCCTTGGTTTTCATCCAGACAGTGCCAAAATTCATCTCTTGCTCCCCAGCATGCACGCCTCTGTCCTGCCGATGGAGCAGACATTGCAGGTTTGCTGTATTCTCACTATAAATACATCAAAAATCTAATTATTGCAATAACATGTTAGATCCAGATGGCATGGTGGCACAGTGGTCACCAATGCTGCCTCATAAACACACTCCTGAATGCCTTCAGTGTGGAGTCTTCATACTCTTCCCAGGTGTGCATGGAGTATGCTCCAGGTATCACAGTTCCAACACACCCCAAAGACTGGTGACTTATGAGCGAGTGTGACAGTAGTATACTATGATGGAATAGCACCCAATCCAGAGTGAAATCATGTATGCAAAAAACCCATGTGAATTATGAAATCTTATTAGTTCTGCAGTGTTGGCTGGGACACTGACATTTAACCATGGTACTTTGGACTATTTAGTAAATGAGCTATGGAGAATGCAATAAATTAGGGTATCCATATCCTAAGTAGGCAAACCACATGATACACAGATATGCAGCTGGCAATCAAACGCCATACCAACTTGTACTTTTGAACCAGTATTGGGGGAACCGCTACTTTTTATGACAGAAATGCACTTTTATAACTTGCTCACTTGCTGTAGTAGTGGTGATTCTCACTTCAACAGCTATGAAACGTTCACCTGAATTTTTACAATCGGGGCATTTTCATTGTTCTGCTTGAGTGTTCTTATCAGCACAGATCTTTTTTTCTTTTCGTTTTTCCAACTGAGGTTAGGCTAACTAATAATGTAATTTCATGAGCTGAAATTTTAAACTGTTTTGTTTACAGTAATTGTGTGCCAAGAACCATCTGGCCATCCTGCCACAGAACAGCAGTAGTCCGTTAAGAGCACACTAGACAGAAGCATGTCTTTTTGAGGGTAAAGCATGCTAACAATGACCTTATTCAGGAATTGTATTTGAGTATATTTTCTCATAAATTCTGTAATGTGCACTGCATTATTTATGAGACCCCTCCACACACACACACATATATTTTGATTTGTAACTTCCAATGTGTCCAAAGGTTTAATTAGGAGTCTCAGACCCCTCCCATGTATACTGTATACCTTGGATGAATCTTACTTTCCTTTCAGAGCTGTAATGATAGGCTCTCAGCCCTCATGACTCTAAACTGGCCCAAACAGGTTTGAGCAGAAATGGTGGGCTAGTACAGTATAGTTGTCCATCAAGGCCTCTTTCCATTACAAAATCTTAATGGAAAAGGCTATCCTCAAAATTTGACAATGGCCTAACATTCACGTTATGGATGTACCTCGTGCATACAACAAATAGTGTTGAAGGGATACCTTCCTATTTGCCTCTACAATGACTGTCTAGGAGATTTCTGCTATCTAATTCTGTTTAACATCAGACAGGAGATGCTCTGTCACATCTGATCTGAGAGAATACCCACCTACAATGCATTCTTTTAATGTCAGGTCAGCAGACTTATAGCAGTCTTCAGGCTCTCTCTTTTTTTGTAAAAGTAAGTTTTTATTTATTACAAACTACAATCCAGAACAATACTATTTTATCATATAACAAACACAGTCATTTTCCATTTCCATCTCTTAACCGAAACCCTCATCCCTCCATAACATTGGACCAAACATCCATACTATTAACATATGTTTTGGTTTAAAATCAATTCCCATTAAAGCCTTATTCTCCATTCCCCAATATCCACAAGCCCTTCCATCTCTCCTTGGCAGAAGCAAAACCCCACTTCTCAATTTACATACTATTAAAATGCATATGGAGGGAGTAGTTGGTAAGCTACCTTAGGTGCGCTTGATCTTTACTTAATGCTACAATTATGAGCCTCTGAATGACAGTTTTGTCTCAAGGCTGTAAGTGCTATTGAGGACTTTGTCTTTACTTATATTTCAAACCAAGCAAATAGATTTGCAGGGCCAGACGTGAACAAGAAGACACATCTGGGGACAACATGAGAAAATCACGTTAGTGGATAGCAATGAAATCCACTGCTGAAAAGGCTATGTTCCAGGTGGTTGTTTATAAAATCCCACTCCCAATTTCCTGTGGTCTGTGCACTGTAAACACTTGGGGTACAGCCGAAAACACAAGCGAAGCAACATCTTGATGACTCCCAAAATGTATTAAATTTGTTACGGCACCATTAACATTTCAAACTGGATGTCTTAAGAGTAACGTCTGATTCAGTGCAGTGGTCTAGATATATTTTGCTGGGGCATGTTTGGCAATTTACTAGGAGACAATAATGTTAACTTACTTTAGTTATTTGTTTAGACGTGCACTCAGAAACTGAATGCTGTACAACCTCATCCATGGTTCTGCTAGTATTACAGATATTAGACACATTTACTGTTTTGACTAAGAAATCTGCAATTCCTATCTCTCTACATTATCAACAGCATAAAGACTTTGCCTAATGGGAGTTTTCTTCACCTTCCTTTGACTGGGGATGACAGCACACCATTCAGCTTTAATTCACATTACAAAAGTATACCTTTTCATGGATATTGCTGACAATTCTTTCAACATCACATATACTCCAACTGTATTATAACCGTAAATAATGAATTGTTCACTTTTAGCACTAGCCTAGTGATGTTTTTGATAATGGTTAGTGAACACCACTGAGTTTATCAAAATCATGAAAATGTTCTGAAACTTTCCAAAACTCTACAAGATGCATTGAAGTCAGTGGAGAGAAGGAACTGAAATACTTTTAGTGGATTTTAATGGTGCAATGGTCTTTTAAAAGTCCTTGACAGATAGGGAAGCAACTGCCAACTACACTGGACCAATTATTGTGGCCAAAAATGTGGCTGAGCTGTGAGGCATGACACCATGCCTCTAGGAACAAAAGACACAGATGGAACAATAGCTAAAAACAAAATATAGCAAATGGAGCAAACTAGCAGTAAGTACAAAAGAAATTATCATTGCACTCACAGAGTTCCAATCTTCATGGCACTGACTGGATGCCACACATGTATCCATGCAGGTGGAATAACTTTTTTGTTTCTGATCTATCTGTACAGATGCTTTGCACTTTTTTCTTCCATCAAGAATATAAAAATGTGTTGTAAATTGTAATCTTTCATTATGTTTTTTAACAGGGTCTTGTGTTTTCTGACTCTGGGAGGTTTGTTTTTACAGCCTCTGCCCTGTGTGGCTATGCATTTGGCTTGTGCCTGTCTCCTTTGTATGGAGCTGATGTGTGATAGGCAGGAGGCCAAGCTCTGGCCGCTTGGACTCAAAGACCAATTTGTACTGCTATGTTCTGGAATTTATCTGAGATTCTAAGTACCGGCAGAGCCTGTGATACAAGAGATCAGGAAGTATACACCAGGGGCTATTCCTGTCAGCACCTGATCTGCAAAACATAGTGAGGAGTGCAGCATGCTTAACACAGCAGAGAAGAGACAACATATACAGTAATCCCTCCTCTATCGCGGGGGTTGTGTTCCAGACCTCCCCCATTGAAAGGTGAAAATCCGCGAAGTAGAAACCATATGTTTATATGGTTATTTTTATATTGTCATGCTTGGGTCACAGATTTGCACAGAAACACAGGAGGTTGTAGAGAGACAGGAACTTTATTCAAACACTGCAAACAAACATTTGTCTCTTTTTCAAAAGTTTAAACTGTGCTCCATAACAAGACAGAGATGACAGTTCCGTCTCACAATTAAAAGAATGCAAACATATCTTCCTCTTCAAAGGAGTGCGCGTCAGGAGCAGATAATGTCAGAGAGATAGACAGAAAAAAGCAAACAATCAGAAATCAATAGGGCTGTTTGGCTTTTAAGTATGTGAAGCACCACCGGACATTTAAGCCCAGCAAGGAAGAGAGCAATGTGAAGGTAATCTTTCAGTGTTTTTTGAGGAGTGGCCGTATCTTCTAGGGGTACGAACAGCCCCTGTGCTCACAATATATTTGAGGAGTTTTATTTAATACGTAATACATGCTCTGATTGGGTAGCTTCTCAGCCATCTGCCAATAGCGTCCCTTGTATGAAATCAACTGGGCAAACCAACTGAGGAAGCATGTACCAGAAATTAAAAGACCCATCGTCCGCAGAAATCCGCGAACCAGCAAAAAATCTGCGATATATATTTAAATATGCTTACATATAAAATCCGCGAAAGACGAAGCGCGATATAGCGAGGGATTACTGTAATGGATCTATGCAGAGCAAAGACATTTTTTTATAATATTCTCATTATGGGTAGCGTACCCCGCAAATGATAAAAGAGTTTATAAATGCATGTGGGACACAACTCGGGCAAGAGAACTGATAAAATTGTGATGTCACACTTGCACGAAGTAGATCGGACAGCAATGTAAAATGTGAGGTGAAGTATGCTTACAGTATGTACGAGTGAAAGTTCTGTGCTTCAGATGACCTACAGTTCTGTGATGTCACACTGGTCTTCCAAAGCATCATGTGGCACTGGGGGAAAAAAGTTTGTGCAAGCTAGCTGCATAGCGAACGTACGTCACTGGTGAACACAGCCTATTTGCAGCAAAAAATGCTTCAGAAAATTTTGCTGATCAACACTAGCTTTTGATTGTTAAAGAACAGTATGTTTTATAGGATATTTCTCTTTCATCACAAGAGGTTGCATTTATTTTTAACACATGCTCCTAATGTGTTCTCTGCAAACAAGACGCATATTTATATTTTTAACAGAGGTGTTTTTGGGAGACTTTTCAGGCATTGTTATCTATCTATAGTTGTTTTATCCACCATGAATACAGGCTTGGCCACTGACTGGCAAAACAGGTACATTTTTCTATTTAAAATTAAATCTACAACACGTTAAGTTGTGTAGAAAGTGAAGGATTATTTCTGATTTCACTCTCTATTTCCAGTCCTGTAAGACTACCTTTGGCACACACTTTACCATTATGTTGGTAATTAGCCATCTTGTGTCTAAGTGACTTAATATTGTAACACTCCCAATTTAGAATATGGCCATACAAGGAGAAACAAAACAATGTTTCTTCTATGTAAAGGAAACTCTGTTGTATTTTAAATTGAATGACCCAGAACTGCCAAAATAAAGCCCATTAATTACCCTGATATCCCTACTCAGAATACTCAGTATTTCAGAATCACAACATTATCTTACCTTAACCTTTCTCTTTTGAATGTCCAAGTAGCCTAAAATGTTTCCGTCGTGAGAAAAATAACCTTACCATTCATGGCACCAATCCTAATACAAACCATTCCCCCTTACACCATAAAATAAATTTACAGAAACACTAGGGGGTTCCCCCCTGCTCGCTTCACTCGCCAGCCACTTCGCGTCTCTGCCGCTCACGTTGAAGAGGGGGGCTGAACGCACCCCAAGGAGACGCGGTCGCTCCTCTGAAACGGTGATACAATGGGAAACAAATAGTTTTTTTACCTCTTCTTAGCTCGATTATTTGCTGCCGTGCCGCATGATCTGCATCTCGCAATGCACTTTGAACATTTAAATGCCGGTACAGCACCTGTCCTACTCTTTGACTTTTATTTCTGGCCCTGGGAGTGGTTGAATCTTTTGGCACAAAATCCCGTCTCGCGAGATGTGAGTTCTTGATATTTTTTAGTTTATAGTTTAAAAACGGAATAAGAATCTGAAAATCTAACAACATTACATTAAAGTTCGATAAATTCTGAAAAGAATGATACCAAACATATATATGTAGGTTTTAAAATAAGCCTGATGTAAAGTGTGACATAAAAACGTCACTGTTGCACTTTTAGGCTTAGGATTTTTTTTTTATTTATTTATTTATATATATATATATATATATATATATATATATATATATATATATATATATATATATATATATAAATAAATAAAGAGAGAGAGATTATATTTAAACAGAAAATATATTTGACCATGTTACAATATACTGATCGCAAATTTTCTGTCATTGCTTTCTTAGGAGCAGAACTAAAACCAAATATTGTTGGTGCTATATTAAAATCATAAATACATACTACCAAAATTAAGATCTTTGTTGTACTTCTTCACTAATATATATACATTGTACTTTGGGCATAACTGAACAAGGTAAAATATTTGAAAAGTTACAAGACTATGATTAAGATCAGAAAAGGTGCTAATGCTGATTTCTAAAATTCAGCCTATAATAATTCACGCACTCATTCATACCCACATATTCTAGTAAAAGGGAGTTGAGAGTATCTGTCCCAGTAGTATCGGCCACAAAGCAAGTGCCAAATCAGAAGATGCCAGTCAGTGGCAGGACACACTTAATCATTTGCTGGGGTATTGGAGTAGTATCCTCTGGACACACCCACAAAAGTGCCAGGGCCAAGACTTTGGAGCTCTGAGGCAGCAAAACTAATCTTTAAATCACTGTGCTGTCAAACAGCACTCAACAAAGAAGTTAAATGCACTCCTATATCAATGTTTTCTAAAACGATCTGCATGGCTTCTTGAAAATAACTACTTACAACTCTACGCTTTATTTTTAATAAAATATGTGCGATTTAACAAATGCATTTGCATTGCAATTGATATCTGGCCAAGAACCTATTCTGGAAGCAACAGGTGCATGGAAGGAGTGAACACTGCAAAAAATGTCAGTCCATCATAGGGCGCAAGCAGAGGATTATTTTAGGTGCCTCATACGTGTCTAATAACACAATGCAGAAAATCTATTGCTTCTGTTTATGAAAGAAACCAGCGTTAATCTCCTTTTTTTCGTTTATCCTAAACCTAACTTTAATTGTCCTTCCCCCAACATTTAAATCTATAATTTACTGTAATTCAAAAAATATTGTTATCTCATTTCTCAGTCACCTGCGTTTCCCGCTGCCCTATTCCACACCTACCAGCCTCTGAATGATAGTTTTGTGCGTGATGTTGAGAGCCCTGTCTTCTGTTAAATCGCTAAACAGTTCTACGTTTTACTTTAGTTCCTAAGACGCTCTTCACATCATAAATCTTGCCATGCAATGTGATATCACGTGGTTTGTACTTTACATTATGGTATCGTTCACATTAATATAAATGAAATAAGATGGTTTCGAACCTTTATTTACACATCAATGGACATTTCAGACAAAACTATCAAGTTATAGGAAATACACTTGCAAAAATAAGTCGACATACTCAGATTCACTCTCGAAAGGCAACTGCGTTTTCCCCGATTATCAAATCATCACACTTTACTAGACTTCTAAACTGCTGAAACTTACCTGGCTAGCTTCACACAAAGTGAAAGAAAGGTTATCGCTGACAGAACTTTTGCTTCCGGAGTCATTTAAATGGGGGTCACTCAATACCGGAAGCTTTTTGCTACGCGGCGACTTCAACTGAGATGGCACGACGCCCTCTGCCAGACACTTCGAGAAGTGCCAAGCTGCCGCTTCAAGGTAAATGCGCTGCTGTAATTACAGTATTTTAAAACGGCCAGCTAGGTGCTGCAGTTACAGTTTTCGCAGCTGGCTAAGCTCATTTCTTGAAAGCCTGTTATCATTCTCATAGCTCCAGGTACATTTGTCGTATATATTATGGCACAACACCATACTTCGCCAGCAAAAGTAATTTTTTTACCTGAAACTCTTAATTCAATTCGTACTTCAGAATTAAATTATTGCAACAGAGAGTAATTGCACCAAAATGATAAGTTCCTTTCACATTATGTAGAACCATGACGGTAAAAATATTTTGAAGTTTTGTCAGTGTGACAGTGAATTCTGGAAATTGCTCCTTAATCTTAATTCCAAACAATGCTGTTATACTGTACATTATTCCACTCACATTAGATGCCTACTGTTATTGTTCTAGTTATTGTGTATCAAACTAAATACTATTCAGGCATTCGGGCGCTGATTTCAACAGCAGAAGGTTTTGTCCACCACCGTACATGCTTACAGTACTCGTACTCACGAATCCCACTTTTGAGCTAACTTGACAGCAAGTGCCATTGGGTGGTCCAGGATGTAGGACCTTCTTCTTCATTAGAAAGATTCAGGTTTCACCTTAGAACCAATTTTTTACATTAGGAGGCATTACAATAACTCCATGTCACTGCAGTTATTGAAACATGTAATTGACAGAGTTTGACAACTGGATGGGCTTTTGTGCATTTGATGATACACAATGAGAGAATTCTGACATGTTTTTAAGTGTGAAAGTATTTAGCTGAGAAGCAACAAAACTTATGTTGAACACAAAGACAAATACAACTGGTAACAGTTACAATTCTGGACAACTGTACTTGTCATTTTTCTTATGTTCTAAAGTATTTGCAGTTTGTAAAAAATATGGTAAGCGTGGTTCTGTTGTGCACAAATAACTAACATGTTGTTTTGACAACCTAAAGTGTCATTAGGGAGCTGGTCCAAAGCACTTGAGAAAAGCTATACAGTAATTGTAGGTTGAAAATAAGGAAAACTCATGCAAAATTAAGGGCACTCAATACCTTACTGCAGAATTTCACTTTTTCCTTTGGCAGATACACACCAAGGCAAATCAGATGGAACTCCTTTCAATTACAACTTTTTAAAGTATTTTTAGTTGCAGCATTAGATTACAATTGCAACTGTTTATAGAAGCTGAGCACATGTCCTTTATTATCTCCTTATTTGTTTATTTCTACTTCATGATTCAGAGTTCCCCTATCAGTTTATTCAGCACCATTGACGGTATTATTTAACTTTTTTTTAAATTTTCATAAAAAAGTTTTAGACTTGCTGTAACTTTAAATATATAATTGAATTTATTAATATATAAAGACAATTACTGAATAAGCAGCCAATATCTGTGTTTATTGCATTTCCTGCTTTTTTTCTAAATTTACTGGGTTTTTTTTTCCTTTTTTAAATTATGTGGACATATCAAGATTGGTCAGTATCTTTAGATAAATGTGTCTTTGCAATAATTAATTCAATGAAAAATGAAGAGATATGTAATTTCCTTCTGTGAGAAAATTAAGTACATCCTTGGCTCTGACAGCCTCGAAAACCTCAAGTAGGCATTTCCTAGAAGTGTTTCTCAGTCTCTGGCATCAGCTGGGATAAAGTTTTTCCCATTCCATCATGCAGAATTCCTGAAGTTGTGTGTTATTTTACCTATTTAAATCCCCTCACAGTATTTTGATAGGACCATATCCTGACTTTGACTTGATCATTCCAACACTCTCCATTTCTCATTTTTCAGTGATTCCTTGGTGGATTTACAGGTATGTTTAGGGTCATTGACATGTTGCAAAACCATCTTTCAGGTCAGCTTCAATTTTCTGACAGATATTCTCACATTATCCTCAAGCACACTCAGGTATAATAAAGAATTCATAGTGGATTCTATGATGGTAAGCTGCCCAAACCCCAATTCAGCAAAGCAACGCCAAACCATAACATTTCCATCACCAAGCTTTGTGGTTGGTATCAGGTTCTTCTAGTCAAATACTTTCAGTGGTTTTCACCAACATGGCTTTTCCTCCCCTGTCCAGAGCACATTGTTCTAGCCTGTTTGTAATTGTACACTAGTGCACTTTTACATCAACAGTGGCAACAGCTATGATGAAATTCTGAGGTTCTTAGAAACTTCTTTTGGCATCTTGCATTGTGCTCTTGAATGAATATTCTGAGGAAGCCTAGCCTGAATACATTGGCAATTATTTGAAATAGATGATCTCCTTGGACAGTAGAATTGTTAATTTCCAATTGTTTGGAGATATTTTTTAAATTCTTCTCCAGACAAAGAAAATCTAACATTCTTTCGATCTAGACACTGTGATAACACACACTTCAATAACAAAGAGCAAACAAAGCAAATGGCTTAGTTTTAATTTTAAATAAGACAAGTTCCTCAAAGATCTTCTCGAATGATGTTCTAATCATTTGCACTTGATCTGGTGAACCAGATTTTAATTTTAAGTATTTGAGGTAGTGATAAATTTAGGGGTCTACTTAGTTTTTCCACATGCTAAATTACCATTTCATTTTAAAAATTATATATTAGACTACAAATTTTAATTGTGACATAATGTTTGTTATATCACCTTTATCTACAGTAGATACTGTTTAATTGAAGATCAAATCTTAATATGTCCACATCAACATCAAAAGAAAAAATATGTCATGGAGTGTACTTAAGTTTTTCATATGACCGAACAGTAAAATATTTAGGTACTACTTTGTGACTGCCACACACATTAAGATGTGCCCTTCCCAGTTTTGTTGTTTTATTTATATTTACCTAGTGGAACTTAGAATTGGTTTGTTTTTATTTAGGGCTGCATAGGCAACACCAGTGTTTCTCAAGCTCAGTCCTGGGAATCCTCTGTTGCTGCAGGTTTTTGTTTCAACCAACTTTTGTTTTTAATTAGACTCTTGGCCTAATAAAGCACCCTGTTATAATAATAAATAATAATAATTCATTACATTTATATAGCGCTTTTCTCAGTACTCAAAGCGCTATCCACACAGGGAGGAACCAGGAAGCGAACCCACAATCTTCCACAGTCTTCTTACTGCAAAGCAGCAGCACTACCACTGCGCCACCTGTGATTTCCCAGGTTCAATGTCTTGGAACGAATGTAATGTAGTAATTACAAAATGAAGTCTGGTAAATTTTTATTAGAATGTACGTGTTATAATGGAATAACTTTGTGTTCTTTAAATGTGACTTTTAAGATTTTCATCAGTTTCATGATTTTCATTCTGCCTTTCTGAGTATTCATTATTTATTCCATTATTTAATAATGAACATGTCAGTAGGTGAGATAGCTGAAGTAGTTGTCTGCTCAGCTTGTTGTTAGTTGTTATTATTAGGAACATTTCTAAATGTTTTATGAGTGGATTTAAAAAAAAAAAAAAAAAAATCACACTGCTGTGCTTTTTTGTATGTAGAAATCAGGACCCACATGGGATCCCAGGGTAAATCTGAAAACCACAGAGGTGCACAATACGCAGTGTGCCCTCATTGTTAAGCCCGTGGACTGTAATCTGTATGGCTACCACTTAAATTCATATCTCAACCCATTTATAGCCCTGATGAAATCATTTCCCCAGCCTGTGTTGACAACTAGCAAATTAAATATAAGCAAGTACTGTGGGTCTTCATTTATAAATCACAGAAGGATGTGGTTCACTATGAAAGAACTGACCAGACGACAAGAATCAGATCAATATCCATAACTCCTGATTCATTATTTCATTGGAGCACTTATATTCACACATTCAGAACAATATCTCTAAAATCTATTACATAGTGCCCCCGTTAGGAGTCTGTCGTTACTGGAGTAAGCAGCAATTGTAGTAGTAGCATCCACATCCTCAAGGCCAGACACAACTTTTTGTAGCAACTGAACTGGAAAACAATGTACTTAATTTTTATCTAGAATGAATTAGTCAAATAAAGTCAAGCATTTTCAGTTTTTATTCTTGTGTATACAAGGGATACATTTGGAAAAAAAAAAAAACTTTATAAATACAAATCATTTCAATAACCTTGACAAGGAATGCATTTGATTTGTGCTTTGTCAGGCCTATGCCACAACATACTTTACAGTTCCAGCAAAACAGAGTAATGATATGTCCATGATTTGCTTGTAAAGACAAGAAATTTGGGGTACACAAAAATACTGCCAGCAAAGGCAAAGGCTGCTGTGGCATTTAGTTAAGTTATTATCAAATAATCATACCTTCTTTGTACAGTTAATGCACAGTCTCTCAATATTGATATTTTTCTCACTACAAGAAACATTGCATTCAGCTCAGGGCACCATTCCACTAATTTAAACTAAGAACATATGCATACAAATATATACTGTTTTTAAATTATCCATACATATCTGACTAAGCCTCCTTGGAGAAGTGTATTTTTTAATCAGGAACTTGGCGGTTTCTTCTTGGCTTCTACGTCTCTTTTGATATCTTCTATCTTCTTGGCAATATTTGGAACCTGTGTTAAGAAAGAAAAAAGTTACAAAGCATGATACAAAACAGTTACTTGATAGTGAAATATTTTCACAGGTTGAAAAACTGTAATAATAAAAACTAACATTTTCTACATGGTAAGAAATAAAATCTTATGAATGCACACACACACATATATATATATATATATATATATATAAAGGTCATACACAAATTAAGATGAGTTAATTACATTTTTTATATTAGAGAGTGCTTACTTCTTTGACAATAAAGGAGAATACCACTGTTTTTTTTAGTCAGATAGTCAAGGTTTTGAATTATATCCTTACTTTTAACATTCCTGATTAAGTAAAAGCCCCCATGGAAATGTAGGCAAGTTTTCTCTAAGATATTACTAGGGGGTTAATCCCTGATCTGCTCGCTTTGCTCGCCAACCCCCCCGGCCTGTACTACGCGCCAGCCACTTTGTAGCTGGCTGCTGCAGCGCTTCGAACATTTAAAAGCCTGTACAGCAGCTGTCCTTTTGTCTCACTGCCTTGTCTCTACGATGTTCTACTTTGTCATCATCTCTTTGTCTTTTATTTCTGGCTCCGGGCGTGGTTAACTCTCTTGGCACAAACTCTCATCTCGCTGGACGGGAGTTCTTGATATTTTTTAGTTTCTAATTATCTATCTATCTATATGTAGGTTTTAAAATAAGCCGTATTTAAAGCGTTATAAAAAACGTGACATTAAATCATTGCACTTTTAGGCTTAGGATTTTATATTATATATACAGTGGGGCAAAAAAGTATTTAGTCAGCCACCAATTGTACAAGTTCACCCACTTAAAAAGATGAGAGAGGCCTGTAATTTTCATCATATGTATACCTCAACTATGAGAGACAAAATGAGAAAAAAAATCCAGAAAATCACATTGTCTGATTTTTAAAGAATTTATTTGCAAATTATGGTGGAAAATAAGTATTTGGTCAAAAGTTCATCTCAATACTTTGTTATATACCCTTTGTTGGCAATGACAGAGGTCAAACGTTTTCTGTAAGTCTTCACAAGGTTTTCACACACTGTTGCTAGTATTTTGGCCAGCAAACCGGTATAATTTTGAAAAATACCATTATACAGTATAGAATTTTGGTCATACCGCCTAGCACTAATATATATACACACACACATACACTAACATACTTTCATTAAATTAAACCCTGATTAGGCTGTGCCAAACCTTGTTAAGAGAGACCAAGAAACAAGGAAAAACAAAGGTACACATGTTACAGTAACATACAAAAGCCTTGTGCTACAGTGCCATTGCAGATATATTTAGAATCAAACAAAATTTACCAAATTTCACAGAATTAGAGGGCTAGGCACTGAAAGTGTTGGACCCCATTTTTTTTTGCTGTGGTTTGTATTATGCTTATTTTTAATTCTTGTTTTTCTTATTTTAAACCTTAACTATCAAAATTAAATTCTAATACCAAGAACATGCCAAAAAATATTTTTGATAAATAACAGCGTACATACTGTATTTAATTTGTGCTTATAAGTGATGTTAGTTAAGCGGTTTGCAGTTCTACTATAGACAGTTTACTGATGAATGCTTCAATGGTGTTTTTTAGTTCACATATATTTTCAATATAGTCACCAGCCATTACTTGTATAAGATGAGGCTTAAATTATGTACAAAACAATAATTAATACAGGTAAAATTCTGTTACAACGAACTTCCAGGGATGTAAAAAATATTTCATTGTAATGAAAATTGTAGTGAGATTCTGTATTTGTAGCTATAGTGCTTTCTTTAACTTGCATCCAGGCGTTTGCAATCACTTCAATAGCTTCTTTTGCGTTAATTTTAATCTTCTCCTGTCTACAAGTTGTGCTGATGAGAATTTTTCTCAGCATTTCCTTGCGATAATACACTTTCAGGGTGCGAATGATGCCCAAACCCAATGGCTGAAGCACTGCTGTGTAATTGGGTGGGAGGAATTCAACAAGAACATTATCTAAATGCGGAAGCATGTTGTGGGCAGCACAGTTATCAAACAGAAGCTGAATAAAATCCTTTTCTTCTTCATATTGTGAGGTTTCTGAACTCTTTTGGAATCCACCCCAATCCTCCCCACCCAACGGGAATGTCACGCTGAAGTGCGTCCCAAAGCATGATTGCCGTATCTATGGAAGATTGTTGTCCATTGCCGGGGCTGGGCAACAGCAGGCTCACAGCAGTGCAGTGAGGCGCCATAGAAGCAAATCCTAAAAGATCAGGGTCGCGCTATAAGTCTGTGTCTTACACCCCAAAACACGAGACTAAGTCTCAGTCCTTTAGCAAAACCAGCTTTATTCAGCTTGAAACAGGAGCAGCATGGTTATTTATTGAAGCAGGGTCTGCCACTCTCCTATAAACAGACACAGCAGTCAGGCAGGGTCGTTGCAGAGTTTGCTTTGGCGGAGAGATGGAGCAGAGCTGTGAGCCTGCTGTAACCCCGGCAATATATAAACAGTCTTCCACAGACGCGGTGATCGCACTTCGGCATGTTGTCCAGTTGTGGGAGGTCCCAAGAGAGTTTAGAAACCTCACATTTTCTTGAATGAGTGCCGCATTAATAGGAATGTTTCTTGAACGTGCATCACTGAACCGCATAAAAACTACTTTTTCGACGTCTTCAAATGCAGTAGTTCGCATACATTTGCAACACAAGATTTTTCTTCTTTTTTTGCTCGGTCTTTCAAGAAAGTTGACAGTGTTGATGACAAAATTCTGAATTCACTGGCAACATCTTTTTTCTTTTTGCCGCAATCAAGAGCTGCAAAAATTAAGTTTTTCTTCTAATATGAACTGTTATTTTTTCACGTCCGCCGTTTCTTTAGGAGGGTGACAATGAGTTAAATTCCAATGGATGTTTTTCAAGTGTTGATGAACAATAAACAAAAGGTATCACTGAAAACCACCGACAACAAAAACAGCAATAAAAAAACAGGACGAGCAAAGTTTGAAGAAAGAAATTTTTTTTTTTTTTTTTTTACAATGTTTCTGTTTGGGGACCGTTGTGCACAACTGAGCTGCGACCACAGAACTAACTGCTCTGTGGATGATTCATTCAAGCATTTCAAGGTCTTTTGGGCACTTCGTTGTAATGAAAGTATCTGCTGAATGTACTTCGTAGTAACAAGATTTCTATAGACTCGTGTCATATGGGGAAACTGTCGGGACCATAAAAATACTTCGTTGTAATGAAAATTTTGTTGTAAAGATATTTGTTGTAACGGAATTTTACCTGTACTATGATTATTGAGTATCTCATACTAAAGATAACTGGCTACTTCAGAGTTGTAAAAATGTTAACTATATTACTAGTACAGAAACAAACAATGAGTGAATTTTGCTAAAAATTGGGTGGGAACATTTAGACAACTCACTGAATGTCGTATTTCTAAACCAAACCAATGCCTCATGATGTCAGCGCTCACAGTAGGGGCAAAGATTTTGAACTGTAAAGGTCAAAGGTGCTCTCATTAACCTGGTCCGACAGAGAGCAAGCTTATGTTTACAATGAACCGTCTACAGTCAAAGTCTCCTAAAAAAACCTAATAGACATATAAATGTGTGTCGTATGTGCAGAGAGCACATTGCTCGTTTTAAAAATAAATAACTGGTTTTAAAAGTAAACAACCAGATGCAAGCAAAAAACCTTTCTGTACAATCAGATTATAAACTGGCATTTGAAGACAACAATGAATGAGTAGTAAAAGTGAACAATATTTTGTTGCATGTGGTGTGTTGTTCATCGTTATGATAGTGTAGGAGTCGATGTACGTAAGTTTGAAATAATTGGCAGCTATATTCATAAGAATATGAACTGCAAAATATGAAGTAAACGGTGTGTCATACTACATCAAAAGGACTGCCGTTAAAAGAGCTGACAACAAAGAGCCACAGGAGTTGCAGATTTCAGTACTCAAAATACCCGAATCAACAAATCTGCCAAACAACAGTAAAAGCCCAGATCAGGCTGCTCAACATCTACCTTTTAACTCCACATCTAAACAAATAAGTAGATAAATGTAACATTACTGTCTAATTGAAAAAGCAAACATGTCATTACGAAACGGCCACAGAGTTTTAACACCCGGTGTGTCCATGGGCTATATATCTAAACTCTGTTAGCTGATGTTATATCACATAGTAATGAAATAGTTAAAATGACAGAAAGGTATCATAGCAGACAGAGACACTTCTCAAACATGTAGTGCCCAGTAGCTGTGGAGGTCTGTGTGTGTGTATGTCTGTCTCCACTGTTGCAGCGCTAATTACAACATGCAAGATAATTATTAAGCTTCAATTAAATTGTGCTAAGCAGCTCTATTGCATATTGTATTGTATTCAGGATTACTTGTGTTCTGTTCTGTGTATTGTATTTAACCCCTTTTGACTCCAACTGCATGCCCAACCTACCTGGAAAGGGTTCTCTCTTTGAATTGCCTTTCCCAAGGTTTCTTCCATTTTTTCCCTACAGAGGTTTTTTGGGGGGTGTTTTTCCTTGGCTTCTTGAGAGTCAAGGGTGGGGGTTGGGGTGGTGATATGAAAAGGCAAGGCTGGTAAAAGCCCATTGCAGCACTCCCTGTGTGCTTTTTGGCTATACAAAAATAACTGTTGTATTGTACTGCATTATTTAAGCACAGGTTTCCCCCACTCCATTATCTTGACATAATTTTATGCTTGTTGAAACATATCTTTTAGATCAGCCAACAAATATAAAAATGGTTCAGAATGTTGCATTGGGGTTAGAATTATCCTGGTATACTAATACTTGGGTTTTGATGGAATAATATTTCAATTATTTATGTTTTGCAATTCAATTCTGCAGCATTTTGCAATTAGTTATTTCTTTATTATCTGAGTAAAGTTAAGCTTAAAATACTATATTCATCTATGCAAAAAATGTGGCTAATGTTTTATACCTAATAAAAACCCTTCCATTAATTTACCCTAGTATTTTGTTTTCAATTATGGAGATGTTTTTCAAATACTTCAGCAGTATCAGTAGTAATGGTAGTTATAGTACATAAAAATTTAAGCTCTGGAGAAGTTCTCATAAGACTAATTTTGGCCAGACAGGGGGAGAACAAATAAAGCAGCCACAGGAGCTTATGAACATTACATCTGAATATGCAGAAAAATTCTAGCTCAGATCAGGTTTCTTGCTTATCCATGGTCTCTTTGCATACATCAGTTTGTGCCTGTGGAGAATTCTCAATTAAGTATAAATCAGCATGCATGTGCTCTTGTATCAGCTGGAGTAGGAAAGATAGTTTAGATATAGAGTGTACCATGATACCCAAAGTTTAAATGATAATACTTGCATTTTAAGCTGTTTCTTCTTTGTGACACTGTAGAAACCAAAATAAATCCAAATGGAAAATGAACATATCATTTGTCATAGGAATCTCTGCAGCAATGCTAGCATCTGACGTATACATGCAATGTATTTTATTATAAAAGTATCAGTATGATGTTTTCAATGCCACAGCTGGCACACTTCAAATGTTATCATTTTAGAAATCTCTGTAGCAATGCTATGTGGCATCAAAAGGATAAAAGACCGATACTTGTCCACAGTGATTTGATGATATAGTGCAACAAAAAGTACTGTGCTATTCTACTGTATCAACTTTTTTCTCTTTACTCGTACCTCCAGAATCAGTATTGAACCTGCTTAATTTTATGCATCTTTATGTCAAACAGAAGCATTTTTCTGTTTAATGTTTAAATGTTTTTTTCTGTTTAATTTTTCTGCTTTCCAACATAAATGCATTTACTGGTAAAATCATTTTATATGCATTGTAAGCACACTATGCTACTTCTCATGGCTTCATTGGTGTAAGTAATCAGAAAACTTGCATTATATTTATTCACGTGTTATGTCAATAATTTATGCTTATTTTATGTTAACATTTTGAAATGTAGGAACACACAATATTCTGTAAAGATATATATAGAATATGTATCAATATTTGACATACCCTTCATAATATTTCACATTTTGTTGCTATAAAGACTGAAATTAGGTCAGATCATTTTCACCTTTATTAAGATCTTATAACCATCAATACTTAAGTGGAAAATAAATTAGTCACATTTGATGAAAAATAATTAAAAATACTGAGTGTTTTAACTATTAATTTGTTGAAGAACCTTTTGCTTGGATGACAGCTTTAAGTGTTTGGAGATCTCTGTCAATTTAGCATGCTCAGATTCTGCAGTTTTATCCCAATCTTGCTGGCAGAAGAGTTAAAGTTCATTCAGATTGTTAGAGGAGGAATTTATTGTGTACAACACTCCTTAATAGTCAATCCACAAATTTTCTGAATTTCCAGAAATTCTGAAATCTGGGCTCTGATTGGGAAATTCCAGGAGGTAAATCTTGCTTTTTTAAAAAGCCATTCCCTCTCAGAGTTGACACTGTAATCCAGATTGTAGTCATTTAAGTTAAAATTCCTCTAATTTATATTTTCCAGTAGAACTGATAGCTGGAGTTGTTCAGAAGCCCTGCTCTTGAGCAACCAGATACCACCGCAAGGAATTTTGTTGAAAACCATTGTATGATGTTGTTTGAAACACTGTAATGGCACTTATAATGACAGTTAACTTTCATAATATGGCTCAGGAAAATGATCATAATACCATTTTATAATAATGTATTTTACATCATTACTAAGCCTAAAAAACAGATTTAAACAGTTTGTTAAACTATGAAAAATGTCTTAAATTGCAGTGTGGACATGAATACAGGATATGAGTTATCAAGCACCTCTTTATTTCAAATCTGATGCATATATCCAAGCCACATGCATAAAATTTATTTATAATTTATTTTATAAATTTATTTATAATTTATTTTATACATTTATAAAACAAGTACAATTTATAAAATCACAAGTAAGCCCGCGATTCGCTAGCGAATCGTAAATCCAAGAATGGCAATCAGTTTCTGCATGATGAAATATCATGGAGTGTATATGTGGTGGTGTGGGCGGTCGCGTCCGGGCGGCTGTACAACCTGGCGTGCACGCTTTACCTCAGGTTTAGTTCACAGGTCGTAGGCATGGTAAAGTTTCCATTTAATTCAATAACATGTATCCATACGGGCTCGTTTACAGGTCGTAGCCATACGGGCTCGTGTTTGTATTACTAATCGTTGAGCTCCCTCCATTTGGATACGTGCCTCCATTGCCTGTGCTGTGTCAAAAGCGCATTGTGGGCGCGCTCGTTCATTGTCCGGGCAGCTTTACAACCTGGCGTGCACGCTTTACCTCAGGTTTAGTTCACAGGTCGTAGGCATGGTAAAGTTTCCATGTAATTGAATAACCCTATTTGAACTAAAGCGGTTTCTTTGTGTGGGCGCCTTCATTCATTAAATCATGAGAAGGTTTGCAGTGGAGCTGGTTGGGCTAGGCATCTCTCAAAAATGTTGATTCCTGAAAATCACCTCTGCTACAAGTAAACAATTTTGGTATATACAAGAATATTATGCACCGAAAACCGAGGCTACTTGATTGCTTAAAGAAGCCAACTTGTGCCACTGACATTTAATTCCACCAACACACGGTTCAATGCCAAAACATTTTTTGTGCCTCAATTAATAAACAAATGATACAGCACTTTGTTAATCTGGTTTAGACCCCTAAATAAGGTAGATGTATTTTCATTTGTTATTAAGTTTTCCATTCTTTATCTGCACCTACTGTTTCCCTGCTTTAATAGCTTTTCGTCATACTTGATTTGCAACCAACCAAAAACATTTTAATCAAATGCACTGGGGTTTTTGTTTTGTTTTCATGGTTGCATGTTTATGATTTCTTTGTTGGTCTTCTTGAGGTGGATTGTTTAGTTGGTTAACCTATTTTTAATACCTGCTATTTGTTTCTAGTTTAAAATTCCTCTGGTATTTATTTGATAGTTATGTTACAATTTAAGTATAACTACAAATAATCTTATAATAAGTTATGTTATGTTATTGAACTGTTTCAGATCATACTTTTTTTCAATAATACAGTATTTTAAAAATTATAACTGCTACGGACTCTCCAATAATCACATGAAAATTCCTGGTATTCAATAATATTCTAGCGAGTTCAAACCAAGAGAAAGAAAAACATTTTTGAAGGCAATGCAAATATTGTATTATGCAATTAAATAAACAAATTCTATGTGTTATATACTGTACAACTAATATATGCATGTATATATGTATACACACACACACTTTCATATATTTATACATAACATTCTCAATCCTGCTTAATCCAATTCAATTCACAAGTCCAGTGTAGGGCTCAATGACACAAATCCACAATGGGCCAATTTGAAATCACAGGTTAAGCTAACAAGAATTTCATTGGGAACGTACACGTAGGAGGAAAACCAGAGTATACAGGGAAAATATGCAGACTCTAAATGAACAACTTGGAGCAGGATTCAAACCCAGTATGGTGGATATTTTAAGCAGCAATGCCAAAAACTGCATCACCATGTCACCGTGTGTGTGAGATGAGGTACATCCTTCTTCATTGCTGTTGTGAAACATGCCTTCAAAGGTCTTGGGATTATCTTTGCTCAACATAAAAAGTTAATATCAGATTTAGTTAATCTCATTAGACACTAAAACAAACACAAGGCATTTCTTTTCTGTCACCCCAGCCAGCTCACCTCATAGTTTTGTGCAAGATACATCCCTACGACATTACCCAGAGTGAATCCAACCTAGAAAAAAAAAATGATACACTGAATGATAACTACAGTTACCCAGTTATATGCTAGCCAAAAACACTACATATAGTGTTTGGAATTGACAATTTACCATTGTAGATTTGTAGAAGAGGTGAAGCAATTCTAATCAATGAACATTTTCTATTTACAACATTTTAAAGTTTACTACAGTGCCTGCTATGTACACTTACATTTCATGCCGACAGCATACTACACAAACTGTCTTTTTAAGTCCAGTTGAGCACCTTATGTTGCTTAGTCAGACTGTACTACCAATAACTTTAACTATTGCTAAATGTATTTATAGTGCAATTAATATATTATAAATGTCAGTACAGGACTATCAAGTCACTTATGAAATGAAGGAAATTGATGGAAATCAATTTATGTCAAACTGCACTCAACCAAAAGACAAAAATGTTACAGTACATTTGTTATATTTCTACACATATATATTTCCAAATCAAATATACTTTTTATTCTCCCCATATTCACATGACTGCTGCTATGAACACTTTGGACTGTTGGAGGAAAGTCATGTGGGAAGAGGATATGGCATAGCATCCTGTGTAGGTTATGGTTCTTTCAACAAAGGATGCAGCTCACCACAGAAAAGAATGTATTAATCATGTAAAAAAAAATCAAAAATAACATTCACATAAATATTAGTTACAGATCAAAATATCTCACGTGTCACCATCTGCTTTGCAAAATGACAGCCTTGGGGATTTTTTTATTTATTTTGCACTCTCTTAATTATATACGGGGATATACCATATGGTCACATTTGTAAATTTTAACCAGCCCTCCTAGTTATTCTACAGCAGCAGGCTGAGCACCAAAATTAACAAATCCAGTTTACTCTCACAAGGTAACTCAGTGTGGGGGACACTTAAGTGAACACTTAAGACTTAGAAGACTGTAGACACTGGTCTCAATTTCAAACCACCACATGCACAACAAAGGAGATGGCATGATCCATGCAAAAAAACATTAAAAGTTCATCCACCATCCATTTACCAACCACGTTTTACCATGATCAAGGTCAAAAAGATACTCTGAATACAGGGTAGTAATCAACCATGGACGCGACACCAACATTATGGTAAGAAATCCTCAGTCATAGCAGGCAAATCTCGAGAAATCAATATGCTTAAAAAAACAGACATTTGTGATTTGCAAGGAAAGCCACACTAACTTATGGACAACATGCAAACGTCACACGGGATTTGCGGTTATGACTCTGGAGCTGTTTTAACACCAAATCTAAGAGTTCTAAAAGAAAACCTGACCGGTTAAACTAAACTGCAGTGAAACAGAACCAAAAATAAGTTAGAAAAATGATGACATGCTGGTAAAGACCAACAACAGCCTACCGACGTCACGGAATTCGCTTTTTAACTCAATAATTACCTAAAGGTACAGATAGGCTGGTAATCGTTAATTGCACCGTTCGAGTCCCGGCGCTGCAGTTTTATATTTATTTTCCAGATCGCGCAGGGTGTGACATTAATCCAGGGTTTGCCTTTAAATGGAATGATTGCCATCTACTCCACAAACCGAAACAGCAAACTAAACGGGGCCTTCTCTTTCCAAAATAGTGAAAATGTTAACTTCTTGGTCTTAGACATTGCGTTCATGACGCTGACCGTTTCTGTAACCCCTTAAGAATGTATGCGGACCGGTAAATTATTGTTTTTTTTATTAAACTATTTCAGCAATTAACTTTCAACCGATAACCAAGCGTGGATGGGTTACACTGTACAACTTCCCCCTCCAACTGGTTAAAGAGTGATAAAATGTAAACCTCATTAATGTAGGTCACCGTAAGAAAAGAAGCGAGCCTACTTGTTAAATCTACACTTTGTTATACTGTACTTGTCAACTGCACTCGCCCTGCCTTTCTTTCAATTTTGCCTGTCGTGTGGCAGGGAATGCCGGACAAATTTAAGTGGACACTCTTCATATTCGGTCCCCATTTGCCTCCGCCCACCTCTCTTCTTGGTCAACAAAACAGCCGGCAGATAATCTTGCGTCTCTGTTCGACAAAAGTAATAATTTACTTTTTTTTAAACCAGATCATTAACAGCCCCGGGTCTCCGGGATAAGAAAGAAGGCTGTAATAATTTACCAAATAGATGTTTACTTACCAAAAACTGCAACATTTCCACAGAAAATGCGCGATTGTACAGATGGAAAAACACTTACAAGGTGTCCCAACTATCCTTTACACGTTCCTTTCGGACTGTACTGTTTGGGCAGGCAGATTGATAGATAGATAATCTTCACTCTTGTGCACGGTTGACATGCGCTGTAAGGAAAAGATCAGTGCGCCACCTTTGGGAGACTCGCCGCAAGCGCACGTAAACATTAATTTATGTTAACCTCATCTTCAGTTGGACCACTCCCAGTAATATTGTCACGTAATTGGGTGGAATTGCAGC
The DNA here is from genome assembly GCF_900747795.2 of Erpetoichthys calabaricus. NCBI lineage: Eukaryota > Metazoa > Chordata > Cladistia > Polypteriformes > Polypteridae > Erpetoichthys > Erpetoichthys calabaricus. Next base: position 108,679,241 of record NC_041394.2, on the reverse strand, counting down.
ATTCATTTTTCTTCAAGGGTAGTTTAGCACATTTGTACACGCGATACATACTTAACTCAAGTCATCAGCCATACGTTGCGGCCCGGTATTTCATTTCTTACGCACATTTTACAAATCTTCTGATTCCAGTACATAACAGCCTAGAGTTGGAAATTGTAAAACTGACTCTACACTAAAGAGGCCTTGCTGCTTATCTATATCTATCTATCTATCTATCTATCTATCTATCTATCTATCTATCTATCTATCTATCATGTAGCTTTTTTGAAAAGAGGAAATGTATTTTCACATTAAACTAAGCAACATTAAGGAGGATGCACAAGTGATAATAATAATGACTTGATTCTATACCATGTGTCTGGAGCTGCCAGGATTAAGTTTAGTACCTGTGCCAATGAGAAACTTGTGGCATGGATTTCTTCTGATTAATAAAGTATCTATCTATCTATCTAAATAAATGTTCCAAAGTTATTCTGCAAACGGTTTGGTATATATTCTATTTATTTCAATTCAACAGATAATGGAGAGTAACAAGTGAACTCATTGTTTAATTTTATCCTCTCTGATTAGACAGACATTCTTAAGCTTATATTAACTTACTGTAGATAAGAAAGAACTCCCCTTTTTGAGAAGCCCACATTTGACACATCTCATGTAGGTAGGTAGGTAAACTCCTTTCTTTCTTAAACACGCTGTCCCTAAGTCTCTTCCTTCCTTCTAAAGAACAAACTGCTCTATTCTAATTAGTCAGGGTTCAAGAGGGGGAATTCCCCCAAGATGATTCTACTCAACTGTTGTTAAATTGACACAGTCCACCATTAAATCCTCCTTGCCATCCTCTCTGACCTTGACATTACTGAGAGTGCCTTCAGGTGGTTTAAGTCCTACCTCTTGGGCAGATCCTAGCTTGTGTCCTGGGGAGATATTTCAGGAGTGCATTGAGCAGGTTAAAGGGTTCCCCTCCTCTTCTCTCTATACACCTCCTCACTATGCCCTATCATCAAGTTTCATTGTTTATCTTATCAGTGCTATTTCCTGTCGACCACACATTATCAGATAGAATCATGGCTTGCCTCACCGATATTGCAACCTGGACAAAGTAGTGAGAAGTCAAGCAAATGACACCTTTTATTGGCTATGTAAAAAGATCACAATATGCAAGCTTTCACGGCAACTCAGGCCCCTTCTTCAGGCAAGATGTAATCCAGAAACTGGAGTTCCCTGTGTTTATATGGACACCAGGACAAATACAACTTTGGAAAACCCTAAAGTGAGACATCTTAAATGTAAACCGAGTATTATAAGTGTGTATGGTTGGATTCCTTATCATGATTCCCTTCGAGATAAAATTTTCCTTTTTGCATTTTGTTAAGAAGAAGGTGTCGCTGTCCATGTGTGCCATTTTCTTCTACCGGATCTTTAATTCCATGTAGTAGGGTACTATGGTGTTGTACCGTTTATGAATGTAGTCAGAAGTCAACCAAAATGACACCTTTTATTGGCTAACTAAAAAGATTACAATATGCAAGCTTTCCAAGCCCCATCTTCAGGCAAGATGTAATACAGAAATACAGACATACAAGACACCGAAATGTACCGCTACTACATGGAAAACAAAAAAATTAAAAGTAATCTTTAAAGTTCAAAATTACTCACTGCAGACATCTTTTCATTAGCTATTGGCTGTCTTCTCGATTCAGCACTGAATCGTTTCTATAAGCAATAGCACCTTTAGCACGAGTGGAAATGCAAATGTGTTGTTACATCTAAAAGTGAGCGGAAAAGAGAGAATCGTTAAGAGGATGATACAACAGTCAGGTAAGCCACAGACGGGGTGCCAGCCCTGACACCTGTGCAGCTTTACAAAGTAAGCAGAGCAGTAGCAACGGCGCGTGTCTCCATTAGTCTGCCGTGTCTTTGACATCATTATACAGTATAATGTAAAATTTCATTATGGCAATGTGGCACGACATCTTCTTCTTACTTTGTTTGTTCGGTCCTGTTCCCGTTTACTACAGGTTAGTAGCTGCGGTGGGCTATGTGGCACAGATTAGCGCGAGTGGATACAAAAGAATCATTTTATTTTGTCACCTTTTTATTTTTTAATAAAACCCTGTGGAAATTCATTTTATTTTAAATTTGTGAATTTCCCCTTGGAATTAATAAAGTATCTATCTATCTATCTATCTATCTATCTATCTATCTATCTATCTATCTATCTATCTATCTATCTATCTATCTATCTATCTATCTATCTATCTATCTATCTATCTATCTTTTAATGCCAGGTGGAAGTGTGGTCCTTTTTGTACAGGTACTATGAAATAAACGTTTAGAAAGATCTTTGAGAAAACTGACAGTCGCACTGTACAGTTCCAAAAATATTGCAGTGACTTCTTTGCAGGAGAATGTGGTAAACAAAGAAAAGAAGTTTATTAATGTGGTTGGTTCAAAAACGTGAGACAAATATGTGATGGTGCAGGTAAGAAATAAAATCAATCCCATTGGTTCGCCACATTGTCCCCCGTGGCCAACACGCCTGCTTGCGATCGTCTTTTGCATAGCCGGCCACGCTTCAAAGCCTCAGCCATCTCTCTGTGTCAGAAAGGCGTTGATCGTGCTCGGGTGCGCACGCAATAAATATAGTCGAGTCGGTGCAATATTTTACAGTGCATCCGGAAAGTATTTACAGCGCATCACTTTTTCCACATTTTGTTATGTTACAGCCTTATTCCAAAATGGATTAAATTCATTTTTTTCCTCAGAATTCTACACACAACACCCCATAATGACAATGTGAAAAAAGTTTACTTGAGGTTTTTGCAAATTTATTAAAAATAAAAAAACTGAGAAATCACATGTACATACAGTAAGTATTCACAGCCTTTGCCATGAAGCTCAAAATTGAGCTCAGGTGCATCCTGTTTCCCCTGATCATCCTTGAGATGTTTCTGCAGCTTAATTGGAGTTCACCTGTGGTAAATTCAGTTGATTGGACATGATTTGGAAAGGCACACACCTGTCTATGTAAGGTCCCACAGTTGACAGTTCATGTCAGAGCACAAACCAAGCATGAAGTCAAAGGAATTGTCTGTAGACCTCCGAGACAGGATTGTCTCGAGGCACAAATCTGGGGAAGGTTACAGAAAAATTTCTGCTGCTTTGAAGGTCCCAATGAGCACAGTGGCCTCCATCATCCGTAAGTGGAAGAAGTTCGAAACCACCAGGACTCTTCCTAGAGCTGGCCGGCCACCTAAACTGAGCGATCAGGGGAGAAGGGCCTTAGTCAGGGAGGTGACCAAGAACCCGATGGTCACTCTGTCAGAGCTCCAGAGGTCCTCAGTGGACAGAGGAAAACCTTCCAGAAGGACAACCATCTCTGCAGCAATCCACCAATCAGGCCTGTATGGTAGAGTGGCCTGATGGAAGCCACTCCTTAGTAAAAGGCACATGGCAGCCCGCCTGGAGTTTGCCAAAAGGCACCTGAAGGACTCTCAGACCATGAGAAAGAAAATTCTCTGGTCTGGTGAGACAAAGATTGAACTCTTTGGTGTGAATGCCAGGCGTCACGTTTGGAGGAAACCAGGCACTGCTCATCACCAGGCCAATACCATCCCTACAGTGAAGCATGATGGTGGCAGCATCATGCTGTGGGGATGTTTTTCAGCAGCAGGGACTGGGAGACTAGTCAGAATAAAGGGAAAGATGACTGCAGCAATGTACAGAGACATCCTGGATGAAAACCTGCTCCAGAGCGCTCTTGACCTCAGATTGGGGTGATGGTTCATCTTTCAGCAGGACAACGACCCTAAGCACACAGCCAAGATATCAAAGGAGTGGCTTCAGGACAACTCTGTGAATGTCCTTGAGTGGCCCAGCCAGAGGCCAGACTTGAATCCGATTGAACATCTCTGGAGAGATCTTAAAATGGCTGTGCACAGCAATTGAACATCTCTGGAGAGATCTTAAAATGGCTGTGCACCGACGCTTCCCATCCAACCTGATGGAGCTTAAGAGGTGCTGCAAAGAGGAATGGGCGAAACTGGCCAAGGATAGGTGTGCCAAGCTTGTGGCATCATATTCAAAAAGACTTGAGGCTGTAATTGCTGCCAAAGGTGCATTGACACAGTATTGAGCAAAGGCTGTGAATACTTATGTACATGTGATTTCTCAGTTTTTTTATTTTTAATAAATTTGCAAAAATCTCAAGTAAACTTTTTTCACGCTGTCATTATGGGGTGTTGTGTGTAGAATTCTGAGGAAAAAAATGAATTTAATCCATTTTGGAATAAGGCTGTAACATAACAAAATGTGGAAAAAGTGATGTGCAGTGAATACTTTCCGGATGCACTGTAAATGAAGGCAGGCTATTAGTTCTGCAGTCAAAGAGTTACTTGCCAAGCTGGGGTATAAAATTGACAAGGTAGTCTCAGAAGGTCTTCCTATGCCACAAGCTAGTCCTGGTAAGAGTAAGTACATTAAAACATTTAACGTATGGCAAACCTTGGAGTAGGATAGAAAGGTATGGGTTTATGGGACATTGGTACTCTTTCTGAAATTGATGACATCTGTTCTGTTATGATGGCTTATATTTGAAGGGATACCAATATATTAGGGAAACATATGAGTAGGTAAGTCAAGAACTGAGGGCCAGGGAGTACTGTGTAGGACGGGCCAAGTTTAGAACTTCATATGAAGGGGTGAACCATGGTGTTATAACAAATACACATAGTAACTTAATTTTCTAACCCAAAGTTAAACTGCAGCAAATTAACTATCCTTCAGAATGTGTTTTAATTGAATTATCCTCATTACTACCTTGTATTTTCATTTGGTCACCTAAAAGTACTTTGTTTGACCTATTAAAAAATTACATCAGAATATTAACAAATTGTCAAATTGTGGTATGAACTTTGCATATTGTGTTTAAAACTGAGTCATAAGAGAAGAAAATTATAAATTTTTAAAAATGAAGTGCCAATAAAATGCATCTTTCCACATTTGCTTTATAGTGGGGGTGGGCAGGGAATCAGGTTTTTGTTAGGAAAATAAAACTTTTGTCATCCAGCACTGTTCGGTCTATAATAAAAAACAAAATGGACGTATTATGGCACAATGGTGCTATTGGTCATTTACATGATTCTGTCAAATAAAAGCAAAATATGATAACATATTGAATAAATTACTGCATATTTTTATTTGTAATTAAGTTCCAATTATTAGTCTTTTAGTTGACCAGTGATAAAATGTCCCAGCTACTTTTTATAGACATGATATTATTACTACTTGGCACTCCAGAGACAATGTTTTTAGTTATTTTTGTTATCTCATAAAAGGTGCAGTTGCATTGCCTTAGAGTGGTAGAAATATCTTTCCTTAATTGGTATTTTATAGAGGCATGTTGGGGTTCAGTCAAAAATGAAACACCAGCAAAAATAGATATGGTCTTGAAATCCCACAAATAAACTCATCAAAGTCATCCTGTACAGCTGGAATGCATCCTGAAAATAATTTAAACAATTAGGAAATGACACTGATATTATATAAATATCTCTCTATTATAAAAAAAAATCCTGGGAGGGAGACTATGTAGACGAGATGTGACCTTCTCGGAAGATAATTTGACATCCCACGAGAGACACTTTAACGTCACACGAGACAAGGCAGTGAGACAACATTTAAAATAAGTTCATGGACATCTAACCAAGCAGTTGTTGGAATGCTTTTGGCAGACAGACATCATGTGCTCTCAGCTCTTAAAACTATGACAAGCGACAAGCAGAACACGCAGCCTGCCAGCAGCAACAGCAGCAGCAGGAAGCCAGCAGATGATCCAACCGCTTCTCCTTAGCATGCATTCAAATCCCACCCCTTCACAACGCGAGCGGAGGAGACATGAAGTGGCAAAAGGACAGCTGCTGTGCAGGCTTTGAAATGATTGACGAAAAGTGCAACAAGCAGAAAACGCAGCTCGCCAACAGCAACATACCAACAGATGATCCGACTGCAACTCCTTAGCGTGCATTCAACCCCCACTTCACAATGCGAGTGGAAGAGACACAAAGTGGCAAAAGGACAGCTGCTGTACAGGCTTTTAAATGATCAATGTGCAGCGCGACAAAAAGAATACGCAGCTCGCCAGCAGCAGCAGTAGAAAGACAGCAATTGATCCAACGTCATCTCCTTAGCGTGCGTTCAGCTCCCCTTCACAACACGAGCAGTGTTATGCGTCCTGCGAGAAAGATTTAACCACGCCCGGGGCCGGAAATAAAGGACAAGTACAGTGGAACCTCAGTTCATGACCATAATTCGTTCCAAAACTCTGGTCGTAACCCGATTTGGTCGTGAACTGAAGTAACTTCCCCCATAGGATTGTATGTAAATACAATTAATCCGTTCCAGACCATACTAACTGTATGTAAATATATATATTTTTTAAGTTTTTAAGCACAAATATAGTTAATTAAACCATAGAATGCACAGCATAATAGTAAACTAAATGTAAAAACATTGAATAACACTGATAAAACCTTGAACAACAGAGAAAACTAACACTGCAATAGTTTGCGCTGTAGCGCTACCAACCGCTGGCTAAAAACACTTTTTTTAATGAGTTTTAAGCACAGGGAAAAAAATGAACATTTGAAAAAATCCGTAATTTAATAAACCACCAATAAAAGTAACATTGCAGCAATGCATGCTACGAACAGATCACTGTAAACAGAAGTGAAAACAAAAACAAGCCCAGTGCATTCTTTAACTGCTTTCCTACCTTATGAGTCCAGCTCTCTCTCTCGTGCTGCCTGTGTGTTTGTGTCTCTCTCTTGCGCTGCCTGTGTGTGTCTCTCTCTCTCGCGCTGCCTGTGTGTGTGTCTCTCTCTCTCTCTCGTGCTGCCTGTGTGTGTGTGTCTCTCTCTCTCGCGCTGCCTGTGTATGTGTGTGTCTCTCTCTCTCGTGCTGCCTGTGTGTGTGTGTGTGTCTCTCTCACGCCTGTGTGTGTTTGTGTCTCTCGTGTGTGTGTGTCGCGTTCTCTCGCTCTCTCTCTCTTGCTCGCTGCACAGGAAATGCACAGGCAGAGACTGAACACATACAAACCGAAAGGGAAACTGGCTTGTCCATATACCGAGTGTTTGGTTGTGAACAGATGGCGAACTTTTTGGTCGTAAACCGATTTGTACATGTTCCGAGACGTTTGTGAACCGAGGTTCCACTGTATTGTTTTTACAAAAGTTTTAAAGTAAAAGTGAAAATAATGCATATGTAACAATTCCCATGAAAGTAACAATCTCTTTAAATTGTATATCCGGTAAACCAAACTCGGGTGGGTGAGCAAAGCGAGCAGGGGGCAGAGCCCCCTAGTGAATATAAATAAAGACATGGCCTATTGTACACAAAAACACTGCACATTACCACATTTTTCCAGATAGACCTTACAGTTGTGTTGACTTAGCATGTACCTTCCCACACTTAGAGTAGTAATAATAAGCACTTTTCTGCTTTTTCATTTCTTGGCAGAAGCAAGGAATAATAAACTTTTATGTCAGCCAAGAACATCAGTTTCAGTGTTCACTTTACCTTAAACATTGATTTTAAAAATACTATAACAGCTATAAACTTTTAAAAACTATGAACAATTAGAAAATGTCAAGAATTTATGAATTGTTTAATTATACACTGACAAAACAGTTTAATTTTTTGTTTAAAAAAATGGATTTTTTTTTATTACTATCGCCCCTGAAGTTTCTCTTTAGTGATCTAGTTTCTGACTGTGTAATTTTTGGAAACTGTCAATTAACGACAACTGCTGCTTAATGACACACAAGTTGTGTAAGCCCGTGCTGTAAAAAGCCTGGGCTCCTAGAAATTATTGAAATGGTCTGAAAAAAAATTGAAATGCAGAGTCGGCGGTTTTGTTTTGCGGATGTGCTCGCCCCCTTGTCTATCAGTTGCTAAGCGAGTTTCTCTCTCGTTTGTCATTCCTCGGCAGTATCACTTTGGCGACTGAGTCACTTTCTTTCAGCTTCATGCTGTAGCCTCATACTTCTTACTTCTTTCTTCTTCCGACTCGTTAACTTGGAGCCACTTTGCCGCAGCTTTGAGCTTCGTTGCTGTAGCCTCGCACTTCCGGCCCGGACAGACAGACACACTTCCATATGTAGACATTTATATATAAGATGATTAAGATGTTGGTTATAACTTTATGGAACTGAACTTGAAGACTGTCAGCTGGGTGAGTGTGCTCACTAGGCAATGAATACAGGCTAGAATATTTACACTTTACAAACCATGTTAAATACAAGTGTTATATCTCAAGGATTTTGTTCCAAACAACAACTGGGGCAAGTTGTTAAATGTATAAGTCACACAATGACCATTTTTGTTTGCCTGTCTGCCACAGAAAGTCAGGTGCAATGTGTGGGCTTTAGCATTTTTGAATGTTTTGAATAATATGCCAGCATGACATTGAATAATGTCAATTAAGAACACTGCTTTGCTGACCTTTTCAATGTGATACCTCGTTTTTTGTAGTGTGCAGTTTGAAGGGGGTTTTGATTTAGCGCATACCATGTACATTTTTCCAGAACAGAAATTTGTGGTAAAAAATATTACATTTGGTAAATTCTTAACGTTTGTGGGCTAGGTGTTGGTCATTATACATATTAATAGATGAACTATTGTAAATAATCCATATTACTAACCGAGAATGCTAAACCGGATGATGGACGCAGGCACATCCGGCAATGGGCCGTAGCTGCAAAAAGATGTACTGCGCAGGCGCAAAAAGAGTCCGCGAGAGTCGGCTGAGGAGCCGAGAAAGGCGGACAAAAGAGGGCGAGAGAGGCGGATGAGGGGCCGCGAGAGGCGGACAAGACCACAGAAAAAAGGAGTGAGCACAGGAAAAATGGAGAAATGAGGAAACGCAGGCAAAGCACGAAACACATTGCACACGAAACTAGACCCAAAAAAAAAAAAAAAAAAAAAAAGAGGCTCGCGCACAACAGCAAGGCACCCCCCCCCCTACAGGCACCGGACGGGACACACACCAAGAGGGGGATTCAACAAGCCCATGGAACAAAAAAAAAAGAACACAAAACCACCCCACAGACCCTACAAGCAAGGGACGGGACACACACAAAGAGGGGGATTCAACAAGACACAGGAACACAAAAAGAAAGAAGACGCTCGCGCAACAACAATCCTCAGCCCCCCCACACACACATCCATAAGAAGTGACACCCAAAGCCACATATTCTAAAGTGAACGTCAACACCTTCACACTAGACAGCATAGGTGTCAGCATAGGTGGATCTCCTTACAATAAAGCACTATTAACCGTTCAACTGCAGAAAAGGAAACATATTAACAGTAACTGCGATCCTCCTTATTACTTATCCATATTTCGCATGCTGAGAAAGAAACAAGTCATGAATACACGGTCACGGGTACAAAACGAAAAGGAAAGGATAACAGGAACAAACACACGAACACGAAAGAAACAACAAAATAGACGGCTATGCAGCATAGGTGGATCTCATTACAATAAGGCACTATTAACCGTTCAACCGCAGAAAAGGCTCCATATTAACAGTGAGTGCAATACTCCTTATTACTTATCCATATTTCTAAAAGAAAAAATGACTCGACTTCAAAAACGCAAAGCTCAACTAAAGCTTCTAACTAACGATGTACCTAAAAGTAAAAACTTTATGAACTGCATTAGATCCTACAATACTTCATTTAATATGCACAAATCTACATCCTAGATCCACATGACGCAAACTATCAATCAAAGTGCTGCATCACAACAGGCACGGATTCAAAACGAAACACCTCCCGTCTCAGACATACGTTAATGGCAGCGAAGGCAACAACGGGCTTCTCACACAGCACAGGCAAATCGATTACAGCTCCAAAACAACACGTCCCAAATACTACACATGCAACAACGCGCCTCTCAAACGGCACAAGCAAAACATACACCAGGAAAATTCATTCGGATTAATGAATGTCATTTGCAATCATTGTCATTCAGTTCACTTCCCTGAAGAAACAACTGGCAATACAAGTTATACATTTACACGTTGTTGTCAAAAGGGTCAAATTAGACTGCCTTCTTTACATTCATATACTGAATATCTACAGAAGCTTATAACTGACGATGTACCTGAAAGTGAAATCTTTATCAACTACATTAGATCCTACAAATCGGAATCCACTATGAACATTAACGGTGGCACTGCACGTGACATCCGTCTTGAAAAAATGTTTATTGATGAATGTTCAATGGCATGAACAAACGTTTATGAATAATAATATTTGATTTGGAGGAAAGGTACTTTTATGAGGAGGAGATTTTAGACAGTGATTAGCTATTCTTCCAGATACCATGCACTCAGCTATTGTTCAGTGCACCTTAAAATACGCAGACAATTGGCATTGCTTTCAAAAGATACAGTTAGTAAAAAAGATACGATGTCCAGAACCAGATCATAACAATTGCTTATTACAACTGAGAGATGGTACACTCACCAATACAGATGGACTTCACCCACATATTATTACAATTCCTCAAGCCTTTATCTGCGACGACTTAGTTACAGAGAGATTTGGAACAGCAATCTCATTAGACCAAATGCCCCTTTTAACACAACGCACTATATTATATCCAAAAAATATTAATGTGGAAAACATAAATAGCCAAGTCATTCCATTACTTCCTGGAAAGACACAACTCTTTCTAAGCTCTGACAAACTTGACTCTGATCACAACAATAACCATCTTAAATGACCTTACAAGTTCTGAGCTGGAATTACCTTTTACACTTAAACGGCGTGTACAAAGAAATTTTCAAATAAACCTTTACACTGTGCCACACACTTTATTGTTTGCTTTCTATTTGCATCATCTACACCGTCACACTATTCTATATCTCATTCATACATCACGCTCTTTGTCATTCCCAACACCAGGGGTTGGCGAGCGAAGCGAGCAGGGGGCGGAGCCCCCTAGTTTGTACTAAGGACAGAGACCTAATTAAGTTAAAAGCGGAATGTTATTTAGAGACAATAGCTGAAGCTTTTTCCTGCCCTTCAAAAAAAAAAACTATTTTGCAATAATTATTATGCAGATGATCAACCCAAACCCAATGCCCTCTACAAACATACATTTAGTGAATTATAAGCAAATTCCATTAAACCAGGTTAAAGTTATTAAAATGTTGAGATTTCTTTACATGTTTGGAAAAGCATAAACAGGATTACCTGTACCACTGTCGCTATAAGGAACTGTGTATTTAACTTTTTTTTCTGTATGTGCTTTAGTGACGCTTCGATCAAGTTGACACAGTGTGGACATCATGCCCTGGAAGCCTTTAATCGGTCTGTGACACTAAACTAAATGTATTTCACTGTACTGGAAAAACAAAAGAAAGTACAGCCCAAAATAAAAAAGAAGCTATCGCCTAGTATATTTACAAGAGAAAGCTTTGATCGATTTTTTTTTTATTTTTAACTAAGAACTGGCAATGACATACTGCAATTAGATAGCTTATGAAAATCATATAGTCGACTTGTAAAAGTTTCTTTACGTTATTCTCTAAGGTACATCACTAGTCTATTGTTATGTAGAGGCGGGCCAGTGATGGGATGCCTGTGGTCTGTAGAGGTGGGCCATTGGTGAGTCACGGCGAGCCATTGGTCAATGAGGGGCCAGCTATTGATTTGGGAACTTGTCCACAAGCCCGTGACACTAGCCCGTTAAAGTCAAACATAACAATACAATACTATATACTCAATGCTTAAACACCTCTCATTGCTCCCCGAACCCAACATGCAGCAACATGTGTTAGCAATTACTTTTTCAATGTGAAAAAAAGAGAAAAACACTTCTAAAAAAGGAGACTTTTTGCAATAATGTCCTACACAATCCCTTAGGAAAAAAAGAAATGATTTAGAGCAAAATTTACAATTTAATTAACTGACATACAGAACTAACACACAACACTCTGCATTGTTTACAATTCGGACAAAAAAACGTAGTTGTATCAACTCGTCAGCAAGCAATCCAGCAATTTTCAGCAACTACTGACAGTGGCCCTGAAAAACTAAATGTACAGTACACTTAATGCTCTAACCCCCCCCCCCCCCCCCTCTCATTTTTCACAAAGACATCTCCAATGACAATTAGGATAAAAATGAAAAAGGCAAAAAAAAATATGTAACAGGAATAGAAATTCATATGCATGCAGAGAAAACACAAACCCAGATAAATATAATAAAGTAAGTGCTGTCCATGCAGTCAAGGGTGATACTAGCTGTTTTGAGGGGCCAAATGAGCCCAATTTTCTGCATGCATCTGCAAGAAAAATGTTCGTAGGAGTCAAATCCTCAACTGCTACGAATCGTCGTCAACATGGGGGTTTTGGCTAAAAATGAAGGGTACAACATAAACAACTATTCAAAAAATAGCAAGAATGAAACAACAGTAATAGTGATCAAAGTGGCTTAGTGAAAGATACACAAATGTGCAAAAGACAGTTAAACGATCAAAAGGGCAAGCGGACTGCAGCTTTCTTTGACTGCATTCTGTAAAGCTGGTGGAATTCAGGAAAAAGAGAGAATGAGAAATATACAAGATATTTCTTCAAAAAATTCAAAGAACAAAGAAGACAAAGCTTCATAAAAATCTTAAGAGATTGGAATTAGGGGAATAAAGATCAAATAAAATTTTTGGAAGTATTGTAAAAATGCTGTAAAAAAAGTATCCAAGGATGGTTTGAAAAAATATATTACATTAGAAAAACTACAAGAAGCTTTAAAGAAAAGCGCAAAAAAAAAGTCAGCAGGAACCTATGGTTTCCCATTGAGTTTTATATAACCTTTTGGTACTGCTTGTGGAAATCTGCTGGATGTTTACAGAGAAGTTAGCACACTGTGCAAAACCCCAGAAACATGGAAGAAGTTTGTCACAACCCTGATCCCTAAAAAAGGAGATATATGAGAGATAAAAAAAAACTGGAGACCAATTACACTGTTCTGTACAGACTATGAAATATGGAGCAGAGTACTGACAAATTAAATCAGAGGAAAGTTGGAAAATATCATAGAGGAGGATCAAGCCTGTGCAGTACCAGGATGTAATATTGTGGATAATTAAATACTCTTGCAGGAACTATTAGAATATACAGAGGACACAAAAATTCCAACTGCAATCTTAAGTTTAGATCTGGAAAAAGCCTACAATGTTTTAGATCACAAGTATATTTGGGAAATGCTAGAGAAGATAGACTTTCCTCAAAAAATTATCCATTGGATTAAAACTTGTTATGAAGACATAACAAATTAAAATCAATGGGCACCTTTTCAACAATTATTAAAATAGAAAGAGGCATAAGGCAGTGTTGCCCACTTTCACCCACCCTCTTTGCCCTATTAGTAGAACCACTACTGCAACAAATTAGAAAGGCAAAGAAAACAGAAGGAGTAAAATGCCTGGAAGTGCTTCCTGATATCTCTCTAAGGATGCCTCTAACTTGTACTAGGCATGAGATACAACTTTCTCCGAGTGCCCAAGGGCATTTTTTGTCAGTTGAATATCTGATAGTATTCCCCATCAGGGGTTGTCTACTGTATGTTACACAGATGTTTGAGAACAGTGGCTAAGATGGCTGGGGTTCACCCCACTGGTCCGAAGTATGATCCTGGTATTGCAAAGCTTCCGGGAGTATTCTAAGAAAAGAAGCCCCACCACTCAAGCAAGGAAGAGGTTCATAGGCAGATAGACAGGTATAACACAGGTTCAAATGTTTTTTAAGATGTTCCGGTAGGTGTCAAGAAGTGGATGTGCCTCATGCCTTCCTGCCTGTCTATCTAGACTCCCAATTACTATCACCTGAAGAAGACAGCGAGAATGGATTTTGATGCTGGCTAATCACAAATCAACTTTCATTGGCCATTTCATTTTTACATCTTTCCTATTTTTTTTCTCATTTCAACCACATTTGCTTTCTTTCCAGTCTGCCTGTTGCTTTCTTCCTGCTTTCTCCCCTAGGGTGCCTTCAACTTGGCAAAATACCAGGCACAAGAAGCGACTTTCTCCAAGTGCCCCTACCAGACTGGCCTTTAGCAGCATTGCATCTTGGTGTCTTCTGGGTTGTGGAGGTTTTTGCAGGTGTGTTTTTGTCAATTTAGTATCGGACAGTCTCCCCCATCAGGGGTTGTCTATTGTATATTACACAGTGGCTGGGGTTCACCCCACTGGCCAAAGGCATGATCCCTGTATTGTAAAGCTTCCGGAAGTATTCTAAGAAAAGATGTCTCACCAGCCCATTAAGCAAAGAGGATGTTGGTAGGCAGATAGACAGGTATAACACGTGTTAAAATTTTCTCTGCAAAGTCCTGGTAGATGTCAGGAAGTGGATTTCCCTCAAGCCTTCCTCCCTATCTATCTAGACTGCATTTTGCTGTCACTTAAAGGAGACAGTGAGGATGGATTTTGATGCTAGCCAGTCACAAATCACTTTCATTGGCCAATGCAAATGAACTGTTACCTTTAGTAAATGTTTAACACCCATACCCTTTCATTCTTCTGTCTTTCTTAGTTTTTTTTTCTGATTTCAACCACATTTGCTGACTTTCAACCTGGCAGTGTAAGAGACTCAAAAATCAACTTTCTCCAAGTGCTCCTGCCAGGCTGGTCTCAACTAAGCAGCATTGCATCTTGGCTACAATATTATCTGCAGGTGTATTCCTGTCAGTTTAACCTAGGCCCCCACCTTTTTACTCTATTATAGTTCTATTAAGATGCACACTTCCAGACTACTTAAAAGCCTCTACCTGAGCACTATTTAGAGAATTAAATGTTGTTAAATAGCTGTTTACAGCATCTAAGTGATTTTGATTTCTGTCACCCATGGCAACAAGTCAGGTCAGGTCAGGTTGGGGAGCATGCATTGGTACAGCATGTTGCTACACCCACCACACAATGAAACAGCTCGGGTCTCGGTTGGCAACCCCCAAGGTAGACGTGCGGTCCTGTCCCACCCACCACACAATGAAACAGCTCAAGATCTCAGTTGGCAACCCCCAAGGTAGACATGCGGTCCTGTCCCACCCACCACACAATGAAACAGCTCGAGATCTCAGTTGGCAACCCCCAAGGCAGACACGCGGTCCTGTCCCACCCACCAGAAATGACCATCTATCTGTCACAGCCTGGTATTACATGGGCGTCCCCTTAGCTAGGTCGAGCCGCTCGGGTCGTCAACAATGGGGATTGTGGCCAAGACAGTTGAGGTTTGGTCCACTGGCCTGAGGGATGATCCATGTATTGCAGAGCTTATGGGAGTATTTCTTAAAAAGATGACCCACCAGCCCATTATCCAAGGAAGAGACAGGTAGGTAGGCAGAAAGACAGGTAAAACACATGCTTTAGCTACCTATACTAAGCAATTATACCAGCCTTTATTTGAAATATTTGTATTTAGTGGTAATGATGATAGATTTAATTGTTTACTGCACTAATTTTACTGATATAAAACATACTAGCGTCTGTGCTTCTGACTTTTTTAATTTAACTGTTAACATGTTTTTTTTGTTTTATACGATAGTAATTTGATCAGCACATTTTATTCCAAATGGGAAATTAACAATATAAGGTTTCAGTGCTATTATAGAGTATGAAAAACACTTTTAAAATTCTGATGAAGAAAAGGGGTACCAACATGATCTGTGTGTTGGCCCCCATCATCCGTAATCTACCACTGCAGCCAAGTATTGTTTCGATCAAATTAATGTCACATTGTACAACAGAATAAGCAACGATAACAGGATGCACCATTTTACAAAAGATGCTCGTATCATCTCAGTCTCGTCCATTACGGGAGATGGATGTCTGAAGCGGAGCTCCATTGCAGCAGCTCTATTTTTTCTCATTTTTCTTATTATCCCGAGGTATCCTGTATTTACCCAACCCGAGGAGTTTCTACCACAGTATATAAACATGAGTAACAAGAAACTGGGTCAGAAAGAAAAGGAAAAGAAACTTAAAGCTAGACCCAAGTCTAGACATGCATCAAGCCCAAGTGCAAGGTATGGCCTTTCAGAGACTTTCAGAGACTGACCTGGAACAGACAGGCGAAAGCCCAGACTTCCCAGGACTTCCGCTGCATCATCTCCAGTCGAGAGCGAAAATGGGAGCAAAGGTGCAAGTGATGTAGGTCACGATAGCTCGCCGATTCCAGAAGATCGCTTGAAACTAGAAATGGCGGAGGCATCAGCTGTAACTGGGGTTGCCACTTCACCCGCAGAGCAGGAAAGTCTAAACGATTCATCCGAACTGAAGAAAATGATTGCAAAATTGGCCACGGTCACGGCCATAAATGAGCTCAAGAAAGATATTCAGAAAAATATGAAGAAAGAAATGAATGGCTTGCTCAAGACAAACGAGAAGCTGTGGCTGGAGATGCAAGAGTTGCGGCAGGATAATAAAGACTTGGAAAAAGTATATACTGTATAATCATTTTGATGCAACCTTTAAAAGTATTCTGGGAAAAATTGAGGAACACATTCAAGAAAATGCGTCTTGCCAATCAGCTGGAAGACGTTAAGCAGACATTCATGACTCAAATTGATTGGACACCTTCCTTTTTATTATTGCAGATCAGTTTACCTACGGACAAATATCACAAGTATAAACATAATGCTCTTTATCAACAAAATTTGCAGTCTGTATGGAAAAAATTAAGCAAGACTTGCATAGATGGTCAACCCTTCATCTCACTCTAGCTGGAAAAATTAACGTTGTTAAGATGAATATCCTTCCTAAGCTTCTCTTTTTATTTCAAAACATTCCAATATACACCAATAAATCATTTTTTAAGCAATTAGATTCAACCATGACCTCATTTATTTGGGACTTAAAACATCCATGTATCCAAAGAGCGACCCTACAAAGACCT
Source organism: Erpetoichthys calabaricus (assembly GCF_900747795.2). Classification (NCBI taxonomy): domain Eukaryota; kingdom Metazoa; phylum Chordata; class Cladistia; order Polypteriformes; family Polypteridae; genus Erpetoichthys; species Erpetoichthys calabaricus. The sequence continues at coordinate 108,662,283 of NC_041394.2, read as the reverse complement.
AAGGTTAGAAGGTGGCATGGCTCTACCAAACTTTCAGTTTTATTACTAGGCAGCAAAACATACAAGCTATAAAAACCTGGACACAAACAGATGAACCTACACAGGCTTGGTCCGCAATAGAAATAAAATCCTGCAGTACTTCTTTATATTCCTTGCTTTGTGCCCCAATAAATGCGAGTTATCGCCAATACACTAATAACCCAATTGTGCTTCACTCACTCAGAATATGGAACCAATGTAGAATGCATTTTAAAATGGAGAATCTTTTATCTGTGGCACCTCTGCATGAGAACCACTTTTTCCAGGGATCTCTCACTCAACATATCAGAAAAGGAGTGGAAGGAAGCAATGCAGAGAATTCACTCGAGCTCCATATGCACAAAGCATACAATTATTCAACTCAAAATTATATACCAAGCACATATGTCTTGCTTAAAACTGTCCAAAATGTTTCCAGGGCAAGATCCAACCTGTGAACGCTGCAATCAAGTTCCAGCCTCACTGGGTCACAAGTTTTGGGCCTGCACCAAATTAGCATCAGTCTGGACAAAAAATTTTAAATGCCTTTCAGACAGCCTTGGTGTCACAATCCCTTCTAACCCATTAACAGCTGTGTTTGGTGTCCTTCCAGATGGGCTTAAAGTGGAGAAGGACAAACAAACTGATTGCCTTCACTACACTATTGGCACGTAAACTTATTTTGCTAAACTGGAAGAATCCTAACTCTCCTCTTTTAAGTCAGTGGTTAACTGAAGTTGTATACTATTTATTTATTGGAAAAAATCTAATTCTCAGTTAGAGGATCTGTGCAGAACTTTTTCAAAACCTGGCAGGATCTAATCAATAATATTTTAGAATAAGCTCTTAAAGCACTGAGGAAGTAGATTCTCTTCCCATTTCTTTTTCTTCTCCATTTATCTTTATCCACCTATTAAACTCATCAATTTATTTATTTTTACTAGCTTTAAGTTTTACTCTGTTGGCTATGCTCTCTTTCTCAGGGGTGGGGGTTGATTTGTTTTCAATCTTATTTTTTGTAAAAATTGATCTATGTGTATGAAATGATGACAATAAAATCACTAAAATAAAAAAGACACTTCCCTTTGGTTTGTAATGTATAAGTGAGGTATGCATACAACAGCTGTCTTCTCCTACAACTTTATTTTGATGCCACACATAACCAGTAGCCGACACAGTGCTATACTGTATGTGTCTAAGCACAAATTTTAAGTAACGATTGATGCACTATAAACATTTAGAACTGTACTTTGATCAGACATACTTAACAACCCTTAAATACCTTCATGTATTTGAGGAAGTGCAACACAGCCACATGAATCTGAGTTTTTAAAATTTGCTTCCACATGCTGTTGCTGCACCTGTTCTACTTGCTTCACATCAACAAGATTAAATAGCTGTTGTTTGGATGTAAATATCACTTTCATTTATCATGTCTCCTACTGCAAAACTGTAAGATTTTCTCGTCTCCACTGAACTGTTTGCTGTGTCAAATGAGGTTAATAAATGATTAGCACAGACTACATTGTTAAGTCAGGATAATTTAAGGATGGATCTGGTTACTTGCTTACTATGCATTTGCTAGAAGTATACCGAATAATTACAGTTTGAACTGTTGTCTATGAATGTGTGTATATGTTATTAATCTGTCTTTTGCCCTGTGATGGACTTGCACCCTGATCTGGGATCCTGAGTTGGTTTGTCGTGTGGTGGGTGTGACAATGCGCTGTATCAGTGCGTGCTCCTAACCTCCTCCTCCTCCCTCCATATATTCGATCTTTATTTGCCTTTCTGTTATTTCACTGAGTAATACTTTCTCTTTGTTAGTGCTAATGTGATCTTTACTATCTTTTTTTTAATACTTTTGAATTTTTCTGCTTTTATATTCTGTAATTTGCTCTGCATGTGTATTGCGCCTACGTTTTTTTTTGTGTCTTTTTGAATTCCACTGTTTTCATTATCTCTAACCTGCTCTGTATGTGTTTCGCCCCCTCGTTTTTGAACCTCTTTATGATGTTTTACTTTGTTTTCTACTCTGTCTTTTATTTCTAACCTCGCTTTGTCCTGCTATTTTTTCAATTAAACCTGGTCCATGATGATTATTTTCCCTTTTTTCGAGTAATAATTTCCATTTGTTCGCGCTAATGCGATGTTTACTATCTTTTTTTTGATACTTTCGAATTGTACTGCTTTCATATTCTTTAGCTTTCTCTGCTTGTGGGTTGCGCCATAGTTTTTTTTGAGCCTTTCGGATTCCACTGCTGTCATAATCTCTTACCTGCATTTTTTCTCTCAAATAATTTTGGGTCTCTTGTCTCCGTGCTTCTCTTTCTTCTTTGCTTAGTAGTTGACATTTCATCTAGAACGTATTGTCCTTATACGCTTTATATGAGCTGAGAGAAGAGGATCTGTGTCTGCTATAAACCTTTACACGACTGAGAGTTTTGATGACCGTGGCCTAATTTTAAATGGTTGTAAGTAGTGCGTGACTGCAAGAATCTCATGTTCCACATCCCCATGAGACAGTCCTGGGACAATCTCTTGGCACCAAGTCTCATATTTAAGGTCCCCGTGAGGCGCTCTGTGGCCAATCTCTTTCATCTCGCGGGTCTTTTAAGTGTCTTCCAAGAAGATCACATCTAGTCTCCCTGGTCTCCCTTCCAAGATTTTTTTTTTTTATAATAGAGAGATTTACATGAGTTGTAAAACATCTATATACAGTTTCCAAAGTTTCTTGGCATCTTATGGACAATTAATGCTTCAATTTTAACATAGCAACACAATTTTTCTACTACTTTCAATTCAGAAATTTTGCTAAATGAAACCTACCCAGTTTTCCACACCTACCACCCATTTCTGTCCCAGAAGAAATACCAATCTGTCTTAAAGACTCAGACAGCATCTTCCTTTCAAAGATCCTTGAGTACGGTGGGAAAGGATCTTTCAATTGATATCTCAGAAAAGAAGTGGAAATCAGCCATGCATAGAATACCATCTAGCACCATATTCATAAACCATTCAATAATTCAGCTTAAAAATTTTCAGTGATTTCATTTCTCATTTAAAATTGTCCATATTGTATTCAGGGCAAGATCAAACCTGCAAATGTTGCAATCAAGCTCCAGCCTCACTGGGCCATGTTTTGGGAGTGCACAAAATTTACATTATTTTGAATAAAATATTTTTAAAATAAAAATTAATAAATAAAAAAAAATCAAGGTAGTTCCAATGTAACTTAGATATGTCAAATGGGTTGCTCTATACAAAGTTTTAAAATTTCAAAATTTTCCATTTACAAAGCATTTGGGAATTTGCAAACTCATCCATCTTACAACAGAGAAACGTTCTGTGCGACTTCAACTAGGAATCAGTTTAATCTGGCAAATTTACCTTGAGAACAGTTGCTTGAACTTGTATATTTTGTATATTTTCCTCTTTTTCTGAACTGACAACCACTCTGATGCCCAATGAAAGTGAGTTAGACGTTGGGAAGTATGCATACATAAACAGCTCGCACAGCAGCACCCTTCACCTGCTGCTTTGCATAAGTTAGCTAAGTACAAAAAATTCACTTTTCTGAAAATAAATAGAAGAGGAAAACAATTATGTAAGCATAAATAAGACTGCAGTGATTGAACAATATTATCTACAGATTATTATTGAACCAACGTTATCAACCTTTAGCTGAAAGGTGTTTGACTTAATTAATAACACAGGAAAGGTGCAGCTGGCCTAACCGAAATAATAAAAATAGACAGTGGCATCAGGAGTTAGGAGGCATTAGTGGTTGTAAGCATGAAAACTTTCTGCTCATTTAAGTTAACAAGGGTAGACTGTGATTTACCTAGAAGACTGCAATAACTAAGGCTTTTGAAGTTATGGTGCCAATTTATTCTGATGCCAGACTTATGTAAACGATAAAAGAATATTTGTAATGGTCAGCAACCCTCCAGAAGGCAAAAAGAGCATTCTTTAGATACTGCTGTTTTAGTTTTTCAATGATTTATCAAGCTTAACTCCTATTTTGTTGATCCAGTCAAGGTAAAAAAAAAATAGTGTTGGGCAGCCATTAAGATTTTTAATCACGATTAATCACATGATTGTCAGTAATTAATTGTGATTAATCGCAATCACAACAATCACATCGTTATGCACAAAATTCAATAATGAACTCAAAAGTAGTGTATTGCGCATATTTGGTTTGCAAACACTTTAAACAAATAAGGTGCTTTTTTAACAGCAGTATTCCCTTTGCATAGTAGCAGTTAAAATATTTCTTGTAAATCTCAAGTTAAACATTAAAGTAATCAAATTAAATATAAAACCAAAGTCATTTGCCACTGCCAGGGCATTAACGTTTTATCTAGTTTGTTATAGAAAAGCAAGTTATCCTCAGAGTCCAGAGCCACGATCACAGCATTATAACAGGGACCTTCTGCGCAACAGCAAGTTAACATTTCTAAATCTGTCTTTCTTTTTTACCTGAACGGATGCCAGCAGAAACATTTTCATTTATCAGGCAGCAGCATAAACAGTCTATATTCAGTAGCAACTCTTTGAGGGCTAATATCTTTTTCCAAAAAACTCAGTTGTCTGAAAAGCACACAAAGCAATGGTTTCACAAGTAAATCAACATAAAACGTCGGTTGCTGCCTTTTGTGCCTGCTGTCGGCGCCTGTTTGCAGCTTGACGGCCAGCAGGAATGCACAGTAGGCTGACTGCCTGGCTGTCTTTGTGAGACAGGTGAGCGGGGGTGGCAGTTGCAGTGAGACACAATATGGCTTGTACCTCTTGTCATCGTAAGTGTCTGTCCTCCCAAGCAAACGTTGCCATAAGTACATCAGCTACGCAAACGTGTTCAGCACCACTATCAGCTGGGGTCCGATCAGCTGATGCCAGTACCTCACTTTTGTTTCGATCTACATCTCCAGATCACTTGCGTCATAATCGGAGTCCCACAAATCAAAGTCTGATTCAGCGATAATACGAAAAATGTCATCTAAGGATTATTTTGCTTTGAGCATTCTGTATCTTTCCACATGCCATTTTAGAAGTTGTTTGCTCTTTTCATGCACATGCAGGGAATCGAGGTCAAATCAACAAAGCTAACTTTCCTTCTAGCAAAAGCGTATCGAAAAGCGCTGTAACAAGAAGATCACTGAGCTCTATCAATCGCTAGTGAGACTGAGGCTTTCAAAATATTATTATTATTATTATTAACAAAAAATGCATTAATGCATGATAAAATAATTGTCGGCTTTAATTAATTGATGCATGTAGAGAAAAGCCAAGCAAAATGACACCTTTTATTGGCTAACTAGAAAGATTACAATATGCAAGCTTTCGAGGCAACTCAGGCCCCTTCTTCAGGCAAGATGTATTTGCCTGAAGAAGGGGCCTGAGTTGCCTCGAAAGCTTGCATATTGTAATCTTTCTAGTTAGCCAATAAAAGGTGTCATTTTGCTTGGCTTTTCTCTACATTCATAATGGCTAACACGGTACAACACCCTAGTACTAGTAATTGATGCATTAATGCGATAATAATGCGTTAACTTGAACAGCCCTGAAAAAAAATGCACATTTTCTCTAGTAAAAGAAAAAAATCACAGGAAGTGTTTATATCCTCAAATAGGATAAGGCAGTTGCTGTGTAATGGGGATGGATTCCTATGTAGTTTCCTATGGGGGAAAGCCCAGTAAGATACACGATGGTTCATTTTAGTGTGTCCTTTTGTCAAGAATATGCAGCATATCATGTTGCTAAAAAACTACTGTTCTCCTTTGCATTGGTGTGAATAAGATGCATAAATAGAATTGATTTTACCAGTGTTCTTTGTGGCTTTGCAGTTCTGCTTCTTGCCTCACATGGGTACACATTAACTGTGCAGTTCTGCTCGTTGGCTTTGTGTGACTGCGTTGTTCTGCTTCTCAGATTCACGTAGCAGAGCAGTTCTGATTTTTGGCTATGTACAGCTGTGCTGTTCTGCTTCATTGGGACTTGCTTCTTGGCAGTGCAGTTCGGCTTCTCTGCTGCATGTGGCTGGGTGGGTCTACATCACAACTGTGTGCAGTTACGCAATTCTTCTTCACGGTTTCGCATGGCTGTATGTGGCTATGAAATTCTGCTTCATGACTGTGCACTGCTTAACAGTTCTGCTTCTCTGCTGGGTGTATTGAAAAAGCATCGATCACCTTTCTCTAGTGCGCTTTGGTCTGCAATTTAGAATCAAGAACATGTGTTTCATTTCAGTGCAAAGACATGGTGCAGCATTGGGCAGGATGACATTCTTTTGCTACAGTCTGTTGTGGATGCACTAGCTCTCATATTTTTTGTGGACCCACAGTAACCTGGGCTTTAAATGTATTGTAATCATGCACCCAAGCCCAGTGTGAAAATCCAGTGCTCCCATGCTTAACTTGTTCTAGCTCAGAATATGTAGAAAACCCAATAAAACACTGACTGACGCTTACAGCTGCACTACTAGTGGCACATCCGATTGGTACTGCAGTTTCAAGCTGCTGGGTTCAATCTCTGGCATCGGCACCTAGTGTTTTTCTTTAAACTGCTCATCTTCCTAATCAATTTGTTTCATGTCAGCAACAAAAATAGACATTTCGGTCAATGCCCACCAGCTGCGTCAACTTCAAAATTTTACACACCTTGCAAGTGACTATCAGCTCCACCAATTGGAATATGTAGATGGAGGATGATTTAGGCCAGGATGGCCCATATGTGTACAGGGTCCATGAGATGACTAAGTACTTAAATCAGCCTTTCCTGATCTATTTGTACGGAATGATTACAATAAAATTAATAAAATATATATAAAAAAAAGGTTCCTGCATGGGCAACAACACTCATGAAGGTGGTGGATGAAAACACAGTTTTAATCATTTCAGGGAACATTGACAATGACTGTAAGCAGAATCAAAGTAAATGTTGAAAAAAAGAAAGGAGGAGAAGTAATTAAAGCATGTCTTCAAATGGCACAGTGCAACACAAGTTGAAACCCCATGTCATGGGTGTTTATGAAGGGTGTTATGTCAGAGAAAAGGGGTTTCGAGTCTGGGACTGGTATCCAAAAAGTTTTTGCCTGTTCTCAAGAATTTCCTAAAAATAAAACAAATTTCACATAGGTTGATACATTTTTAGTGAACGTGTTTTACATGATTAGAGTTAAAAAAACAAAAAAAAATGCCCTGAAAAAAATTGCTATTTGGTGAAAAAAGTAATATGTGGTATTTTGTAACTGGACAGCAATTCACTCATGTTCCGGCAGACACCTTTAAGAGCTCTGAATAAAAACCGTGCCCAACAAATACCTTCATATTAAGGACATCACTTTGCATTTCACACATATAGTTGGAAAAAATTCTATTGATAATTTCATGTGTTCTTTAAATATTTTTGGGTGCTGAATTAAAAAATGAAAACTGTTTATCTCCATCATGTAACATTTTATTATGTAAATACATTTTTTTACCTGTCAATTTATATGTATATATGTATATAGTGATGTGTGGGTTACCAACTTGCACAAGAGAGAAGAAGGTGAGTCCAAGTTTCAGAGAAAGTCAGCTTTATTGTAGTGAATACAGGAACAGTCTCAGCATTTATTCAAACGGGAGCTGCCACTTCAGTACACACAAACTAAGCAATCAGTTGTCCTGCATTAACTCCCTCGTCAGTTAGGTTCACCACCTATGGATCAGTGGCTAGGGCCAGCTCATTCTGGAGGAGAGAAGACAGGAAAAAGAGTGCAAGGTCAGGTTAGTGGGCAGTTTTAAATGTTCCCTACATCAACCATCGGACAACAGACGCATTGCACATTGAGCCTGCGAACTTGCAGTTGTCCCAGCGACAGACAACCAATCCTTTTCTGCATTAACAGAGTGTCGACGCACTGTACAGTTGGGGGGACTGTCTGGGGTCTCAAAAACATCATGATATATATATACTGTATATATATATATATATATATATATATATATATATATATATATATATATATATATCAAGTACAGTGCACCAAACTCACAGTCCTTCCTTCTCTCTAGTCTTTTCTTGCTGCCTCCACTCCTCTCTTGTAAGCTTCGTCACGTTCCCTTCCCAACTCTGACTCCTCGACTGGAGTGAGGCGGCCCCTTTTATACAGTACCCGGATGTGCTCCAGGTGCTTCGTAACGATCTTCCTGCAGCACTTCCAGCCGTCTGCCACTATATATATATATATATATATATATATATATATATATATATATATATATATATATATATATATATATATATATATATATATGTATCTTCTCACAGTATACTTAATTAAACATCACTACTTTACTTTGCTTGAATCAGCAGTGAGGACATACAAAATTTCCAATTTTTTTCTATGTGAGTGGGGCAGCATGGCCAAAAACTGACATTAGGTTCAGAAGGAACGGCCAGCTACAAAGGCACTACAACATGATGCCAAAAACATCATCAGACCAAGCATGGTGGTTCCAGATAAAGTGCTCCTGCAACCCCTTCATTTTAAGTTTGGTTTAATGAAGTAGTTTGTCAAAGCACTATTAAAACATTGAGCCTGTCTAATGTGTTTGTGCTGAGGTTTCTGGATTTCTCTGAGGTTAAATTCAAAATGGGCATTTTTGCCAAACCTGACACTAGAAAACTGATTTCTGATGCAGAATCTGAAAGAGGGGCTTGGGTATCATTCACAGAAGTCATTTCAAAATCTTCCTGTAACAATTGAGATCTAAATAGGAATTAAATGGTGAAAAAAAATGTATTGAGGAACTGGGCCACTACATGAGTGTTGTGGACACCTGGGGGCGCTGTTGCCCCGTGAACCCAATAGACAGATACTCTGGACACAAGTTTAAAAGCACTAAGAATATTTTACTTCTTTTTCTTCTTCTATAGTGCCTCCAAAGCACCACATCCACCACAATAAACACGAATCAATCTCAACAATACAATACAATTCTCCTCCAAACCTCCCAGCTCCGGCTCCCTTGCTGGGTTTCCCATTGTCCTTTATATAGTTCTTGACCTGAAATTGCTTCTCCTCTTCTGTTCGCGTGACTTGTCAACACTTCCGGGTCAGATGGAGAATTAAATTTTTCTTCAGCCAGAAGTACTTCTGTCCTTCTGTCCCCATGACCTGGGAGTACTTCTGGGCTATATGGAAACTATAAATCCTCGTGTCTCCCGGCAACGTCACCTGGCGGCACCCACGGTACCCAGCAGGGCTGTGAAGCTGAACTACAAAGTCCATGATGCCCTGTGGGAATCCGGGGCACTGCTACGCTGTAGGGAACTCGCCATCTGGCATCTTGGGGGATGCAGTGTCCCTGAATAGGTGCCTTCCCTCGTCTTTCTTCTCTTCAGGCGTCTCGGCCAGGTTGAGCAGCCGGCCGGCTGCCACAGTGTCAGTTTACTTTTTAGATTCGCATTTGGAATTTTTTTTCTGAAAATCTTGCAATGGTGAGTGAAGGGCAGGGTGAAAGATTCTATCAGGATATCAAGGACATGGGAAGAAGATACCAGGGACATTGTGATGCAGTTAGAAGGGGAACTGCTGCGGGATGATTCATAGAGATGAGCTAGAAAAAATGGGCAAAGACAGGCTGCCAAACCAAGCTTTGGATCAAGAAAATGAGAGAAATGAGAAATACTGCAGAAGTTAACTGTAAGCCAATGAGTCTGTGTTTTTGTTTTTATTGCAAACATTTTAAAATATTAGATTGACAAAATATACTTTCATGTTAAATGAATTTAGAAGAATTTTGTATGTATGAATAAAGTGTGTAAGTTTTTAAATTTTAATTACATCTCTTTTCAATTTAGTAGTTACAGTAAAAGTGATGTGATGTAAACATTCTAATGGTATATTTTTATTGTGTTTATGAATGCAAGTAGCCACAAGTACTTACATTTAAAACAATGTTTCTGAGCTTAATTTTGCAGATCTTTTTTTCTGTCGGGTATTAAAATTCATGTTTGCCTGAATGCCTGCAAAATCGTCATTCAAGAGGTGCACCTCGAGGTTTGTTTTTTTTTATCTGGACTGCAGCTGTGCGGAACAGTATATGTAATTACATATTACATACACCCACAATTACAGCAGCCCAGGTAAGCAGAGAGCTGAGGAGATTTCGTGCAGGCAAAGCAGCGGGTCCAGATGGAGTGTCGCCATGACTGCTGAAGGCCTGTGCATTGGAGCTGGGGAGTCCTCAACAGCACATCTTCAACCTGAGCCTGGAAAAGGGGAGATTCCCAAGGCTTTGGAAAACATCTTGCATCACCCCAGTCCCAAAGGTATCATGTCCTAGTGAGCTGAATGACTTCCGGCCTGTTGCTCTGACGTCACATGTGATGAAGACCATGGAACGGCTGCTGCTTCACCACCTGAGGCCACAGGTCCGCCATGCACTCAACCCTCTGCAGTTCGCATACCAGGAGAAGGTGGGAGCGGAGGATGCCATCTTCTATATGTTACACCGATCCCTCTCCCACTTGGACAGAGACAGTGGTGCTGTAAGAATTATGTTTCTGGACTTCTCTAGCGCCTTTAACACCATCCAACCTCTGCTCCTTAGGGACAAGCTGACAGAGATGGGAGTAGATTCATACCTGGTAGCATGGATCGTGGACTATCTTAAAAACAGACCTCAGTATGTGCGTCTCGGGAACTGCAGGTCTGACATTGTGGTCAGCAGCACAGGAGCACCACAGGGGACTGTACTTTCTCCGGTCCTGTTCAGCCTATATACATCGGACTTCCAATACAACTCGGAGTCCTGCCACGTGCAAAAGTTCGCTGACGACACCGCTATCGTGTGCCGCATCAGGAGTGGGCAGGAGGAGGAGTATAGGAACCTAATCAAGGACTTTGTTAAATGGTGCGACTCAAACCACCTACACCTGAACACCAGCAAAACCAAGGAGCTGGTGGTGGATTTTAGGAGGACCAGGCCCCTCATGGACCCCGTGATCATCAGAGGTCACTGTGTGCAGATGGTGCAGACCTATAAATACCTGGGAGTGCAGCTGGATGATAAATTGGACTGGACTGCCAATACTGATGCTCTGTGTAAGAAAGGACAGAGCCGGTTATACTTCCTTAGAAGGCTGGCGTCCTTCAACATCTGCAATAAGATGCTATAAGATGCTATACTATGCGACTCTTCAATTCCACCCGGGGGGGGTAAACATTAACATTATACAAAGATATTGTCTGTCTGTTATACCTGCATTGTTATCAGTCTTTACTTTAATATTGTTCTTTATCTGTATGCTGCTGCTGGAGTATATGAATTTCCCCTTGGGATTAATAAAGTATCTATCTATCTATCTATCTATCTATCTATCTATCTATCTATCTATCTATCTATCTATCTATCTATCTATCTATCTATCTATCTATCTATCTATCTATCTATCTATCTAATACACACTTGCACAAATGCAAACAGGTTCATCTACACGTAAAAACTTTATGAACTTTAAGCTTTGTGCATTGTGATGACATGCCCACTGAACCAAATCATGAGATGTTTGTCTTCATTACCGCCTGACACAGTCAATACTGATATATGTGTCCTGCTTGAGACTTTTTGCGAAGGACTGACATGAACACAGCACTACATTTTGCACACAGGGGCATAAAAGTACTTTCAGTTCAAATCAATGCAGTTCATTGCCATTATACTGTACATTACAGTATATTACTGTAAGTGATGGTAGGTTCTGTCCTGCCTCCTTTCCATTTAGAGCAGAAGACCGCAACTGTTTCTTGTGCAATCTCTATTGTGAAATCTTTCAAAACAAAGCAGAAAAAGGGTGAGTAGGCCTCCAAATTCCACTAGTCAGTCCAGGACCTTGCAGAGTCAGACTCCAAAATAGTCCTCACTCCAGGCAGCCAAACTATTTACAAAAATAGAGAAGAGGAAAATCATGAAACCTCTGATCCAACACAAAACAAGGCAAGTTCCTTGATATTTAAAGCTTTATTAAGAACAAAATAACAAAAAAAAACCTGAAGACAAGGCAAAAAGGAGCAAAAATTATGTTTTGCCCATAAAATGTGAAAACTAAGGGAAACAAATCCAATACAAAGTCTATAGATTGTACCTTATTCATGAGCTAGGGATTAAAACCAGAAAGTCCATACAAGTGGAAAAAAACAAAGGAAGAACTGAGTACAAACCACATCATTGTGTATACTTTTTTTTTTGATTGCACAATAAGGCTAGGGTTCATGAAGTTAAGTTTTTCAGATTTCAATTCAAAGAGAACGATAACTCACCGTAAGCATATCTGGCTCTTGCCTAGTCAGCAAATGAAAGGATGCACTGTAAATTGTACTGGCATTGATGGACATCTTGTTTGATTGTTTTTATTTTTTTTCTTATAGACATACTGTAGATGGTTACTTGGCAGCTGTTTGTCCTCCTTGAGCATTTTTGCAAGAAAGATATGTGCTCCAAGGAATGAAGCAGTCATGTTGCTGGTACATTAATAGGCTTGCAAGCAGATATATGAATTGTTGCTTATAGGGAGACCTATCAATGTATGACATTAAGCATTAATAAACAAAAATAACATTGAATCAGAATTCACAAAATCAGACACATTTTGCAGCACAGCTACTGTTCCAGGCTTTAGTCCTTTTTAAGGCTGGACTACTGTAACTCCCTGCTGGTGAGAGTACCGGCATGTGTCACCAAGCCACTGTAGATGATTCAAAATGCAGTGGCATGTCTGGTGTTCAATCAGTCAATGTGGGCACATGTCACTTCTCTCTTCAAAATACTACATTGGCTCTTTCTAGTGCAAGTATTGAGTTCAAATCCTTGATCTTTGCCTACAGAGTATTCAGTAGGTCAGCACCTATTTTTATGGAGACACTTATGAAGTCCTATGCTTCTTTTCGACCACTCAGATCTGATGATGAATGGTGTCTGGTGATGTCACCTCTGTGTGATATTAAATCTCAGTCCAGACATTTTTCGTGTGTTGCTCCTAGCTGGTGGAACAAGCCGCCCATCTCCATTCGGAATGCGGACTCCCTCAATGTGTTTAAAAAGCCTTTAATGACTCTCTTGTTCTGTGAATTTCTATCTATTAAATTTTTATTACCAGGGAACTGTATCTAGCTGGTGATTTTGCTCTGAGCTCTCCATTTGCGCTGATCAATTTTGTAACCTTGTCCTGTAACATGTGTTCCCAAACAGTCCCCCAGACTGATAGCATTTGAATATACTGATCTCTATTGTATGTCGCTTTGAATAAAAGCGTCTGCTAATCAAATAATTTTAAATGTAAATGTAATCATTATCTTAGTGCATTTACTAGTGCTGTAACAGATTGAACACTCGAGAGTTGTTTCTTTCTGCTTGTTCATTTCACATGTTTGGCAGGCTGGTATACTAAAATGTTTGTTTTTTTTCCCATCCATGTAAATGTTAACAAAATTCTTTAATTTTAGAAAGAACCGCAACAATCTCTGATTCTTAATGATGAGTAAGCAGAGAGGGCACATGGAAACTGTAGTAAACAACATATCTACAGACTAGCTGTAAACAACATACAGTATCTACAGACTGATTAGGTAGAAAGTAATCAGTATACACTTCAATGTTAACATTTACAATGCATTCTCTGTTGGAATGTATTTTGTAATGCATGTAGTAATTAAGTATTTGTCATTTCAACAGACGGTACATTAAATACACAAATGTTTGCGATGTGCCATCTGTTGGAATGGCAAATGTAAAGCTTTTTATTAAGGTTGATAGTGTGAGCAGTGTAGCTATCTGAAAGAGAGGCATAAAGATGTTACTATGCTTGTCCCTCAGAATCCTACTGAACTGTGACAAGCCCAATACTGATGGTGAGGCACAGTGGTTACTGCTACTGTCTTATGAGCCAAACATCCTGGATTCAGTACCCTACAGCAGGGCTTTGTGATGTTTACAATTTTTTCCCCCATGTATACACAAATTTTCATCCAAGTATTAAAGTTTTCACTCCTACATCCACAAAGATGTTTGTCTATGGTTAATTGTCTATTTTAAATTGGTCCTGTGTGGGTGCATGTGAGTTCTGCCTTTTGCCCAATGCTACATGACATCACCAGCCACAACTTTGAATCTGGCTTAGTGGGTCTGAGAATGTTAATATTATGTCATGTAACACAGACAGCATATTGATCTTCTCATTCTTTGTCTGGAATAGTTTCTCTGTAGCAAATAGGTAGAAGCAAATGAAAACAATCCAGGTGATGCCTGTTATCTCTGGACAGTGATGTACAGAGTTTGAAGAACTGCTTGATTTACAGTTAATGAAGAACGCAGCTAAGAAGGCAAAGGGCTATACACACTAACTGAATACCTGTTTTTCAGATCACAGCCACAGGTAGATGCTTAGTTCCAAAATTCAAAACAAACCAAGGGACAAGCAGGTCCATCCCTTAATGATCAGACTCCTTAGAAAGACACATTTCAGCATAACAACATAAGAATTACTTTTCAAACACTGGACTGACTACAATGTTCTTTTCTTAAGAATTGGCTGACATTTCAAGTATTAAATTATAGCAGGTCTTTAATCAGTGTACATCTTACTTTTTAACATAACACATAGTAGTTACTTTGTGGACTGTCTTAATAGAGGAATTTGTACCTGACCGTAGGGGTTCATATTACTCAGAAAAAATGTAATTTCAGTTAATATTAAGGAACAGCTTGTCTGCTAAACGTTAAGAAATAACTTGATGAGAAAACTTACACTCTGAGATGTTAGTTTACATTTTTGTATGGTGAGTAAATGCATTGCACAGTGAGATTCAAACAATGGATGTTTTTTCTCTTAGTGTTTCGTTCATCTCACCTGAAATTGTAAAATTGTAGCTGCTCAGGTTTACGAGGACACAAAATGACCAAAAAAACATCCAACAATAATATGGAAAGATGTGAATGACCCATTTTTGTCACTAATTCCACATCAGATCCTTCACACCATATTTAGTCTCTCGTCATGCTATACTATAATGTCATTCCTTTAAGTCAAAGAAATGACCTTTACATTTGAGGTGGTCTAAATTTTTAAAAAGTGCACAGTATTCTCCAAAGTATTTATTGGGGGTAGGTTATTTAGATCACTAAATGTAGCATTAAGATAGTACGTCTGAGAGAAACACCGCTTATTAAATTTCCTTTCTGCTCCTTCAGAGTGGAGGCAGAAATGGCAAGTTCAGGATGACAAATTTAAGCTGAGGAGAATATCCATCCATCCATTGTCCAACCCGCTGAATCCGAACACAGGGTCACGGGGGTCTGCTGGAGCCAATCCCAGCCAACACAGGGCACAAGGCAGGAACCAATCCCGGGCAGGGTGCCAACCCACCGCAGCTGAGGAGAATATATAAAAGTTTAATGTGCAATGCTTTTGTTGCAGAGATGGCACCATCCCCCATAAGACAAAACAAACTGGACTTGTGTGTTCATTTTACAGAAAGAATGGAACTTGAGGGCTAAGTTTGCAGCCCAAGTAAGTGATGAACTGATGAGATCAACAAGAATTGCGGTGGGTTGGCACCCTGCCCAGGATTGGTTCCCTGCCTTGTGCCCTGTGTTGGCTGGGATTGGCTACAGCAGACCCCCGTGACCCTGTGTTCGGATTCAGCGGGTTGGAAAATGGATGGATGGATGGATCAACAAGAGAAAATCTGACTCAGCTATAAAACAGTGATGTCCACTATCCCACTGTATGAGTACAATGGGTTTTCATGGGGTAATATATTTAGTCCTAAAAAAATAACAAAAGGTACTAAAGTGTTTAATAATTCATATCTCATCTGTTCACATGTATTTGAATTTTGCACCTTCATCAAAAATAACATCCCGCACACAGGGTACTGATATGTCTGGAGATAATTCTGAGCCTCAAGTTGGTCAGACTTCTATAAATATATATCTCTCTTTCTCGCTCCACACTTTTATCAGTTTTACATTTAATGTTTTACCATTCCATAGACCCTACCCTCTAAAGTTCTATCTAGGTCATACTGGTTGCAGTTGCTGTGTCAGATTTGTCTGTAACATTGTTGGAACTCTGGAAAGTGGGTATTCAATTGGAGTGGATTTTATTGACAAAATACACAAATCCACCATTTATTAACAAGACTGTGAATTAGTTTAAGACTCTGTTGAATGGCGTGACGTTAGGTTCACTTCCCAAATGAGTTATGTCCTACTTTCTGTGAACTTTTACTCTGTTATAGATTAATACCTAGCTCCTCTCAAAACTCATTCACAAAGACAAATAAACCTTTTCTTCTTGTATATATATATTACTTAAAAAAATAAATAAATATAATTTGTCCCTGAACTCAAAAACGAACTAACTCTAAGCCAATCTGGAATTCTCGAAGACCATTGATCTAGGACAGGAAAATATGGATAAAGATGATCCGCTTTGGCGACGCCTAACGGGAGCAGCCGGAAGAAGAAGAAGATGATGATTATCTCATTATGACACCGACTGCTCGAAAATCAAAACGCTCGCGCAGTTTGGTCTCACAGGCTTTCCGTAGGCCGGGAGTGCACGGATACATTCACGATTGAGTTGCGTGTCTCTCTCTGCAGTTCTTGAGACTGTGAAGTCCGTGGCGGCAGTGACTACAAAAGGATAAGTTTTAAAAATGAGCAGAAGCTACAATGATGAGCTCCAGTTTCTGGATAAAATCACGAACAACTGCTGGCGCATTAAGAAAGGTTTTGTCCCCAACATGCAGGTGATTGTGTAAGCCGACGAGTAGGCTGGTGGAAGCACAATGGATTTGCCAGTGAAATCCCATTTTCCTACAGTAAGGGACGCGATGAAGCGAAATGTCGATCATAGTGTAAACTTCATTGGGCGTTTTTTTTTTTTTTAAGTGTTTTATTTAGATACCTTATGTAGTAAACTCGATCGTTATGGGGTACTTAGTGCATTGTCTCTCACTTGTGTGTCAATGAATGACACGATGCTGGCTTTTAGAATTTAATGTGTCACGTGGGGACGAATACCATCAACGGTGTTTGTTCACAAAAGGAAAAATGCAAGTTTGAGTATACACAAGTGTTCGAGTGCATGTAAAATAGTCAGTTTAGGCTGGCTTTGGTTTAAAGAATTAAGGAGTTTCAGTTACAGTGCATGGGATCCGTTACCATTTTAGCTCAAAAAGCGAAAGAGGTCGTTGCTTATATTAGACAATTCATAAAAAAAGAGATTATTTCTAATATGTATTGTAACACACAGTAGTTACAGCTCTCTCTATTGTCAACAGCCATTTAATCAGACTAATGTCCTATTTACTGTATAGGCCTATGTTTTGGAGTAATTAAACATCATCGATACTATTAGGTTTCAAACCCGTCATGTTTTTGTACAAGCGAGTTATTTTCAGACACATCCAATATCTTTTAAATTGAAGCTATTACATTTTTCTTAAAAGGTTAGCTTATATTGTATTATTTTTAAATGCTTTCAGATGTAATCAGAAGGATGGCTCATTGATATACTGACCCGTTCGATTCCAAGTACATGAGTTTGATAGATAGATAGATTTCCATCTGGACTCTGTAGATTTTCTTTGGGTGCTCTGGTTTCCTATAAAATTTTGAGAACATGTTATGTTAAATGGTGGCTCTTAATTTGCTTGATATGTGTGAGTGTACATTGCACTCAGTCCTGCTGGTTTTAGGCTTTGGACCCCTGCAAATGTGCAATAAAAAGAGGATTCAGAAAATGTATGAATGAATGGTCTGTGAATGTACAATCTGGGTAGCAGTTCTATTTATTTGTGAAGTTCAGTTCTTCACAGTATTTTAGTAGTATTTGGAATATGTACACATCATTCCATCAATACCTGCATTGCTAGTATACTGTAGTTTATCGTGGGATTTTAGTTTACTAAATGTTAGGCAATTAGTCTTGGCCAAATTATGGTCATTTAATGTTTTTTGCATTGTGGAAGGAAGCATGAACATGGGTGACACATGCAAAAGCAACAAGGGCGGTAGTGATTTCCTGCTGTTCAGTAACTCGTACACTATAAACAGTCCACATTGTAAACAAGTGTACCAGCAAGAAAAAGTGTGTACAGAGAAAATTGAATACTTATTCCAGAAGAGCAGGAAAATATCATTATGTAATGTATCACTTTGAAAAATAATGCACAGTCATGTGTGCAAGTTTAAGTGCTTGATATGACATATAGTATTGTGTATACCTTAATTTGAACAAGATCATTTGTAAACTATTAACATATAGCAAATAAATCTTTGAAAGACACTGACTGCTTTGAAAAATGTCAATAGTAGATTAGTCAAAAATATGAAGATGTATAAAAGTTTGTTAACCAGTAATTTCAAATTTGAAAAATGAAAAAAAAAATTGATAGTGGTCAGGAATGTGTTTTGCCTCCAGTGTGTTACTAAAAATGATCCCGAGATTAGTGCTTAATTTTGCTGAGACTTATCTTTAGCCAGTTGCTGCTGAATACACCTGTGAGCAGTAGGAATTTTTTCTTGGACATTTAAAAGATTAATTTGAAGATGAATCTCTAAACATAAAGATTACCATCTTAACAACTCTGTTTTCTGAGCTCATGGTTGTCTTTGTATTTGCAGGTTGAGGGTGTCTTTTATGTAAATGATTCCTTGGAAAAACTGATGTTTGAAGAGCTTAGAAATGCCTGCAGAGGAGGAGGTAAGATTAATCACTCAATCACTTTTAATGTAACAAAACACCATTACATTTATTTGCAGATTAAGTAAGATTTTAATAAAATGAAAAAAACTTGCAAGTACAATAAAAAGTATTGTCTAAGGAAAGGTACCTCTTTGTGTGGTGTTTGTGTTTTAGTAGTTTGTTCATTTTATTTACAAGTCATATACAGTGCATCTGGAAAGTATTCACAGCGCATCACTTTTTCCATATTTTGTTATGTTACAGCCTTATTCCAAAATTGATTAAATTCATTTTTTTCCCTCAGAATTCTACACACAACACCCCATAATGACAACGTGAAAAAAGTTTACTTGCGGTTTTTGCAAATTTATTAAATATAAAAAAACTGAGAAATCACATGTACATCAGTATTCACAGCCTTTGCTCAATACTTTGTCAATGCACCTTTGGCAGCAATTACAGCCACAAGTCTTTTTGAATATGATGCCACAAGCTTGGCACACCTATCCTTGGCCAGTTTCACCCATTCCTATTTGCAGCACCTCTCAAGCTCCATCAGGCTGGATGGGAAGTGTCTGTGCACAAACATTTTAAGATCTCTCCAGAGATGTTCAATCGGATTCAAGTCTGGGCTCTGGCTGGACCACTCAAGAACATTCACAGAGTTGTCCTGAAGCCATTTCTTTGATATCTTGGCTGTGTGCTTAGGGTCGTTGTCCTGCTGAAAGATGAACCGTTGCCCCAGTCTGAGGTCAAGAGCGCTCTGGAGCAGGTTTTCATCCAGGATGTCTCTGTACATTGCTGCAGTCATCTTTCCCTTTATCCTGACTAGTCTCCCAGTCCCTGCCACTGAAAAACATCCCCACAGCATAATGCTGCCACCACCATGCTTCACTGTAGGGATGGTATTGGCCTGGTAATGAGCGGTGCCTGGTTTCCTCCAAATGTGACGCCTGGCATTCACACCAAAGAGTTCAATCTTTGTCTCATCAGACCAGAGAATTTTCTTTCTCATGGTCTGAGAGTCCTTCAGGTGCCTTTTGGAAAACTCCAGGCAGGCTGCCATGTGCCTTTTACTAAGGAGTGGCTTCCGTCTGGCCACTCTACCATACAGGCCTGATTGGTGGATTGCTGCAGAGATGGTTGTCCTTCTGGAAGGTTCTCCTCTCTCCACAGAGGACCTCTGGAGCTCTGACAGAGTGACCATCGGGTTCTTGGAACCTCCCTGACCAAGGCCCTTCTCCCCTGATCGCTCAGTTTAGATGGCTGGCCAGCTCTAGGAAGAGTCCTGGTGGTTTTGAACTTCTTCCACTTACGGATGTTGGAGGCCACTGTGCTCATTGGAACCTTCAAAGCAGAAGAAATTTTTCTGTAACCTTCCCCAGATTTGTGCCTCGAGACAATCCTGTCTCGGAGGTCTATAGACAATTCCTTTGACTTCATGCTTGGTTTGCACTCTGACATGAACTGTCAACTGTGGGACCTTATATAGACAGGTGTGTGCCTTTCCAAATCATGTCCAACCAACTGAATTTACCACAGGTGGACTCCAGTTAAGCTGCAGAAACATCTCAAGGATGATCAGGGGAAACAGGATGCACCTGAGCTCAATTTTGAGCTTCATGGCAAAGGCTGTGAATACTTATGTACATGTGCTTTCTCAATTTTTTAATTTTTAAACCTCAAGTAAACTTTTTTCATGTTGTCATTATGGGGTGTTGTGTGTAGAATTCTGAGGGAAAAAATGAATTTAATCCATTTTGGAATAAGGCTGTAACATAACAAAATGTGGAAAAAGTGATGCCCCTTGTGCATATTAAATCTTGAAATTCTTCATGTCCTTCGAATAAAAGGTCCTGCTCCGCTTGTGTGGAAAAAAAAATATGCCAGTTCTTTCGTCATTTTGTTACAGAATATCAAAGACTTGCTGATCATGTTTTCTAGACTCAATGTATATGGGCTTTTCAATCAGCGCGCGCATTCATCTCGGATGATTAGATCCAGCTAGACTAATCTACTACACGGCTGCGTTTGAAAAACCGACTTATCCCGGATGACTTTCACTGGCATTAACTCATCCAAGTTGAGGCATCTGATCTCGGATGATTTAAGCGATGTACGGAAAACACCCCCCTGGTGTTACCCATGTTATCCTGGAGATGCCCTGTAAAATTATTTTGATGTAGGATCAATACTTTCCAAGATACAGCCAATTTTGTGAGGGGAGAGGAGCGTCAAATTTGACATGGCTTTATTCTTTCATCAGTTTCACAAGACATATCTCAAGAACTAAACCACCTAGCAGGCTCAAAATTTTGCATACTGATAACTTTAAATGTGTAGTACGTAACGAAATCAAAATGTTTGTTCCAGATGACACCACTTGGTGAGAGCAGACCTTCAAAAATGGATAAAAAATATTTTGCATCTTTGGCTTTGTCATATGTAGGCTTTCAGAAGGCATACTTCTAAACTGATAACAGTCTGCTGAAACTTTTTCCGTGTTTAGATTCCTACACAGCGCTTTTCAGAAGTTTATAAACAAACAAGAAACTTC
This sequence comes from Erpetoichthys calabaricus, assembly GCF_900747795.2. Taxonomy (NCBI): domain Eukaryota; kingdom Metazoa; phylum Chordata; class Cladistia; order Polypteriformes; family Polypteridae; genus Erpetoichthys; species Erpetoichthys calabaricus. The sequence goes on along the minus strand of NC_041394.2, from coordinate 108,640,967 downwards.
ATCAGGGTTTGACCAGCGGACCTCTCAAATGTGAAAATCGTTTTGGGTCTGATTTTCAGACCAGCTTAAATGCACTTTGGGAATTTCCAGGCATTTTTAAAATTATTTTCCTGTATCCTGCATGGTCCCTTTTTTCTTATGTGAATCTTTAATTTTTATTTTCCATTCTAAACATGGGTTAAATTCACCATTTGACAGTAATGATAATTATCACATTCTTCATCACTAACTCATTGGAAAAAAGTGAATCACCAATGTCACATTAAGCACAACATATGAACAATAGCTGCTTGATTTGTCATTAAGTACAATACTACTTATAATGAAATGTTAACATTTTGGAATTGCAGCAGCAGGAATGTGACCCATTTCATTTCTGTTTCAATCCAAGTACAGAGTGTAGAGCATCTTTTGAGATCAAGATTCCTGCTTCCCACTGACTGTTGTAGGTGCACTAAGTAGTGCTATACCACACTGTAATGGCACCCAACAAATATAATCTCTTGGTGGCCAATGGAAAGACTGTGCAGGATAGTTTGGATGCATGAAACATATCAAGATGTCTGGTTCTGCTTCAGTCTTGTCGTAAATCACACCAATCCAACATTTTTCATTATACATGCACACAACATAGCCTCCCAATAGGACACTGATCTAATGTGAGGGGTGTATCTGATCCATCAGGAGTGTGATCATGAGAGGGTAGGATCCCAGTTGCTGCTTCAGTGAAGAATATTCGGATTGTCAATTCATTGTCTTCACCAGACACCCAGATGACTTTCAGTTTGCCATCTTCTGTAGGGATGCAACAGTTGTATTCTCGAGTACCAGGTACTCTTGGCCATGGAGAATCACATTCTCTGTTCAGCATCACAAGATAGGATATCGTCCTTTGATATAAAGAAAAGTTTGACATCTTTGATAACTTACTGATTGAAAACTCAATGATTAGCATTTTTGATACGTGGTGCATTCAGCCTAGGTTTAGAATGGAAAATAAACATGACAGTAAACAGGAAAGATCTGCATAAGAAAAATAAAGTTTGTGTTTTGAGGAAGAAGGGACAATGTAGAATAAATGAAAAATATTGTAAAAATTATCTGCATTTTCCCACATGCTGTTAGGCTGCTCTGAAAATGAAATCCAAAATTATTTTTTGGATTAGAAAGGTCTGTTGTTCAAACCCCAATACAGTTACTTTTTTTGCTTTTTCAAAAACCCTATATAGTTAAAAGAATTAAGGAAAAAAAATAAAAAGTCTATGTTGGTTACAAATATGTGTTTCTGAGGCCTAAAAATAGCTAAGCCAACAACTCACATTAAATTTTGGTCAATTTCAAGGGGCTGATTTGACCATGCAGCGCTGTCTGGACCAAATGTTTTAATTTTGTCACATACTGTGTCAGTTAATGTACCAGCATGCCAAGTCTGAGCCTACTCAGTAGTTTAGTTCTTGAGCTATGGACTTGAGAAATTTGATAAAAAAAATGAGGCCAGATAAAATCAGCATGCCCCAAACCCCCTTGGTAAACTAGCTATCATACATCAAAATAATTTACAGAGTGTCCCCTGGCTAACATGAGTACACCTGGTAATTTTTCCAGAATCTTTTGAGTCCGAAGCGCGTGGGCCATTGGTTGATTTGACATGGATTGACCAGGAATATTTCACATTAATTGAGCGGACTTTCTAACCACAAGTGTTTTTTTTTTTTATGCAGAAATGAAATGTGGTCTATTTTATCCTATGATCAATACAGTAGATCAGGATAAGATGTTTGTACAAGCTACTCCGTAAAACTGATTACACCATTTAAAACATATATTAAGTATGTTTACAGTTTTCATCACTAAATAACAATTCCGTACAGAAAAAAATGTCCTGTTTAAAACAATTTGGTTGTCTCTAAATACCTTTAATGCTAAATGAATCTTGAGAACAACGTTTTCAGGTACTGAATATATTGCATCATTGTCTCAGACATCCTGCATGTTCACATACAGTATTCTTTTTTGTTTAGAAGCAAAATATTTAGGGGTGCAACAGTTTGTGAGTGATTATTATTTTTTCGCACATTAGGTATTGCACAACTATTATGAGATTAATTCCAAAATAAATGAAAGTGCTGAAATACACTGCCTAACACCTATGTGAGGGACTTGTTTGTGGATTTCTGTGCAGCCCTCAATAGTAAATTAATCCAGTTAGGTATACCCTATGGTGTCTGCCTGTGGATTATGAGTTTCTTGATAGGTAGGATGCAGTATGTGAAACTGGGCCCTTGTATGTTGGATCCAATGTCAACTAGCATAGGCTCCCTCTGAGGGTATGTTCTTTCACCCCTCCAGTTTTCACTTTATTCAAATAACTGTAGGTGAATGGATGAAACTGTAAAAATTCTAAAGTTTGCAGATGACACAACCATAGTGGGTCTCATTTCCAATAATGACGTCTTCCTGTGAAAGAGAAGTGGGCCGTCTTGTAGAATGGTTTTCTTGTAACAACTTGGAGCTCAATGCTATTAAGACAGCAGAAATGAGCATTGATTTCTGCTGAGAACTCACTAACTGTCCACCTTTGCAAAATAATGGCCAGACTGTGTCTGGTTCAGTAGTTTAAATTCCTAGGGACTACTTTCACTAATACATTAAAATGGGACAAGCAACTCACCTCCATCATCAAGAAAGCCAGGCAGAGATTGTTCTTCCTTTGCCAGCTTAAGAAGTTTGGCATATCGATGCATGTATTGGTAAATTTTTAGTCAGCCATTATTGAGAGTATTTTGACCTCCTCCATCACTGTTTGGTTTCCTTCTGCCTCCGTTGCAACAGGTGATTTGTTCAGCTGAGAAAATCATTGTTTGTTGTCTCCCAACATTAAAAGATCTGTTCATCGCCAGAGCAAAAAAGAGAGCAGCAAAGATTGCAGCTGACTCCACTCACCCCAGCAGCCATCTGTTCATTAACTTGCCACCAGAGAGGAGGTACAGGTCTATTGTGACCCAAACTACATCCTATCTTCGCAGCTTCTTTTCTCAAATTATTCAAATCGTAAATAAGCTCACATAGAGTTACTCCTAACTGTTTTACAACATATAACTAGTAACTGTGCCATTTGTCTATTTGTAAAACTTCATACTTGCTCAACTTGTACTATTTGATATTTATGTTATTTTGTATAGTTTTTCTATTTATTTGAGTTAACTTGAAATTCTGTTGTCTTGAGTTGGTAATATCTTATCTCATATTTTGCACCTCACCAATGTCAATTCTGGTATGTTTTACATGCTAGCAATAAAGTGATTCTTTGATCTTGATTTCATACTTACAATCAGTTAAGATGCTGGATAAGCTAGGGGTGCAGCAACATTTTCCTTCAAATATTTGAAAGTTTTTAATACTATTATACCAGTGAAATGAGGAACAGATACTAAGGTACAAAGGTATTTTCTCAATACACATTATACATTTGTGATTTGATTATACTTTATTTACAGATAAAATCCCCATCTAACAGTTAAGTAAAATAATCGACATAGTGAAATTTTACTTTTAATTAACTTGGGATCTAAAAGTTAGAAGCATACACTTTATTTTCTAGCTATACTGTATGTTCAAGAACACACTGGATCATTTATTTTTTCTTCAGTGTCAAAAGAATGTTAAAATAAAAACAGTGGCATTTCACCTAAATTTACTTTTTTGTAGGTATTGGAGGATTCCTTCCTGCAATGAAACAAATTGGTAATGTGGCAGCATTACCTGGGATTGTTCACGTGAGTACCTACCTACAAAAGAAGTGCTGTTCTACCCAATTTGTAACCCAGTGCAGTGTAAATGCAAGGTGGATTAACTAGGGTACAGGATATGGTCGGTAGCTATTACACATTCTTTTATATTTGGTATTCATATCTGTTATAAAAATGTACTTTATAGTGTAACACAAGATATTAACTTTAAATAACCGGAAATTTGCAACCATAGTGTCCATGTAGATAAATTGTATACTTTTAAGCATAAACAATTCTCATACTTGTGTGTATAAACATAAAAATATATATAAAATATATCAGTTTAATATACAGGTATGATATGCATCCTGATAGTGTCTGAAATTAAGTTTGTTTTTGAATGAGGTGGTTAATAATTTTTTTATATTAGTATAATACGTGATTTCAGGGGACATAAAGCTATATTTGTATTTATCACTATCCACCCATGCTTTGACACAGTTTGTCAAATTAGAGATTATCCTAGCAGTACTGGGTGAAAACTAACCCTGATCACACGACACATGTACCCACATATACTCAAATTTGTATTAATCATATGCGTTTTGGTTATTTTATTATTAGAGTTACTTAAAATAAGATATCTTTTTATGCATTAGAAACTACTGTATAATTTAGCAATTCTTGAATAGCCTTTTTGGACATTTGCCTGACATATTATAGTATGTTGAACATCCTTTATGCAATTTTAAGTGCTTCTTTATAATAATATGCTGCTGTTAATAAATATGAGTTCACTATAATTGATTAACAGCGCATCTGCCTTTTTCTTATGTGTGGTTGAGTGTAAAACAATGAGATCTGAAATCACACTTAATGAATTAAATGTAGATGTACTGTGTGGCGGAAAGAGCTCTTAAAAAAAAGAACAGTCTTGAGATTAGATGACAGTGCAGAAAAAACTTTATTATAAAGTAATAAGCCTGTCTTGATCACGGAGCAAGTCTCTCAATGTTATTTCTTATGTTTTAGCAAGCTATGCTCTATTATCTTTTTAATAGTTTTAGTTCATTAGCTTATAGAAATCATTATACCTAGGTTATAAAATACTATAACTGTGGGTGCTGCACTATGACTTGTGAGTATTTCTTCATAGTTATTAGAATAGTTATAATGAAATTCATTTTACTGCTACAGTTGTTTGGGGCTCACCTGAGACTCATTTTTGCATCTTTACAGATAAGTTTTTTTCCAAGAGTTACTGAAGCATTTATGAAATTTTGTTGCTTACTGCCTTCCGATTATGTTGATTCACAGCCATGGGGAGCACCATCAACAAGGTTGTTGTAGGACTTCTTATATACCACTGTATACATAAATATGCACCTATAAAAAAAACACTTGGTGGTGTGTGGTGGAGGAGGCAGTACAGATTTGTGTTCTAGACAAGGATCCAGTCCAAGTCTGGAAGGGCTTAAATCCACACCATTGCTTAATTAGTTGTCAATCTTTTCATCTTAATTAATTTCTTATTTGATCAGAAGTCTTGCTGCTGCTTTTGTCATTTGTAGCAATCACTATTGCTCACTTATTTCTTTTTAAGTGGCTTTTGGTTCACATGCAGATATATGTGCTTTGGATGTTTTGCATTATTAAGTTTTTTTTTTCTTCTGAACTAGTACTCAGTTAACAGTTGAGAAATAAATAGAGTTTACAACTAACCAGCTGATTTGGTGGAAATTTTACCTGTGTCTGTTTGTATTTTTTTACTTATCATTTTTGTTCATAAAATAATTGTTTTTTTCTTTCCTTTCCACAAAATATTTTGTTGATATTTGAAAAAATGTAAAATGTGCACTGGTGGAGATTTGTGGTATAGCATACCAGTGCTGGTTAAAGTGAAAATTTGGATCTACTGTGAAGCTCATACAAGGTTTAGACCATTCAAGGACATTAGTAACTATAGTAATGCAATTACATTTAGAATGGGATAGATCAACTAAGTCTAAAGTTGCCTAATGACTTGCAGTAAAGTCTCATTTTAAGATGATAATTTGACCAGACTTGGAGGAGTAAAAAGTATCTTAGAAGTGAATAGAAACAAAAAGAGTAAAATGTACCTTTCATGATGGAAATGTTATTCACCTGTCTCGAACAGGATTCAGTTATTCTATATATTAAAGTAGGAACAGTAGGGCAATAAAGGATTCTGTTTCTTTTTATACTGTATGTCATACTATATTAATACAAAAAAGTACTACTCCAATAGGTTAGGTTGCCATGGGCTAGTACTAGTGATATTTGTAAAAAAATAAATGTATTATCATATCATAATCTTTTGGTATGATCATATTGCAATATACCAAGCAATCTTTTTTTTTTTTTTTTCCAGCGATCAATTGGACTTCCAGATGTTCACTCAGGTTATGGGTTTGCTATTGGAAACATGGCTGCGTTTGACATGGACAATCCAGAAGCTGTTGTCTCTCCAGGTAAAGTGATCCAATACATATATATATATATATATATATATATATATTCTCAAGATGCACTGTTAAAAGTTTTTGGATACATTACAGTTGCAGGTATATTTTAATGTCTGATTGACTTGACAAGCAGTGAAGTCAGTCATAGTTTCCTCTGTAAGAGAAATGACAGTTCGTTTGCATGTTTGTGAAGCACACCATATGTGTAGCTATTTGTTAATTTAACAGCTGGATTTTGAATTTTTAAACATGAGAAATTTAACTATAATGTTGCAAACAACATTTTCAAGTGTCATGTATAAACCAAAGAATTCCTACTTTAAAATGATATTAGATCACAATACAAATATTAGTTTTAAAATTAACAAAAATTTGTAATAACATATACAGTGCACGATGTAAATGATTGCAACACATCCATCCATAAGCCATTTTAAACTTGCATTCTCTGGTCCAGGGCCATATGGAGGCTGACTCTTTGCAGGCAGAGTGGAGTGCATTTGTGGTTATACAGTATGTAGATTGAGTATAGCCTACTTTACTAATGATCTACAAAACAGAACATGCATATACTGCTTGAGTACAGACAAACAGATTAGTGACACAAACACAATTTAAAATGTTAAAAGTAGAAAAAAATTAAAATTTTGAACTTCTTCATTTATTTAAATTAAAAAAAAATAAACTACTGGCACCTGATCTAAAAGGACTACTACATCCTTGGAAATTATCATGGTGTATTTATAAACTGTATAAAGTGCATTTTGTTATCACAGTGTATTTATAAACTGTATAAAGTGCATTTTGTCACAGAAGAGGCTTCTGAGGATGGTACAGCTTTAAATATATTATTATTTATTAGCAGTAGTTATTAAAACAGTTTGTGATAGCAACACACAGCTAATGCTGACCCTTCACTCTGACCCACAAAGGTCATGCAAAAAGTCAATTTCCACTCATGGATTAACACAGTGTGCCATATAATAAACAAATATATATATATATATATACAAGATTTGTCAACATATTTTGCCTTCGTTATATTTTCAGACTTGTGATTAAAGATACAAACAACTACCCGTTTGCATTTTTAAAATCATATTCACAACGAAACAGTAGCAAGATGCTCAGCCAAGAATTATAGCCTTGTTAGAGCAGCTGTTTCTTTTTCCAAAATGCAATCATTTTGACATTAGCTAAATCTATATGGCAAGTCAAATTACCTTTTAAAGATGTCTTAAAATACTGAAATATAGCTCTAGATATATTTAAATATTTTAACATATTTTCAAATATCTTTCGATCATTAAATATATTTGTACAATGTTTGAAGACATATTAAGAACATTTAATGGTATCTGTAAATGATTTAAGGCTGTTTTTATATAAATTTAAACATCTTTAAATACTTCTTCTTTTTTTAAAGATATCTTTAAATGATTTATAGATATTTTTCAATGAATTTCATGTATCTTTAAAACTCTTCCTGTTTATTTACGGAAATGAACCTGCAAGATGACCTATTTAATTATTGAAGTGTAGTTTTTCCACGTACATGGATCAACAAAATACTATTTGGGACGTGAAATGAGAGAAATGTTTAGCATTATGTCAGTCTGCAACAATCCATTCTAGACCCGCTTTTGCTCTCAAAATTGGAGAGGCACAACCAAAGGCATAGTGCTTTATATTATGTTTTCTGTTATGTAATTGTTGCTTATGTGAAATAAACAGTGCTTTGCAGGATGTTAAGGAAAATGTCTGGTTAATGTAGGCCACTCAGATATTTCACAAAGAATAGACGGTCCCAAATAAAAGTGTACATGGTCAGGTAGGCTACTACATTCAGTTTTCTTGTCTAAGTGTCAGTATAATAATAAAAAGTACAGACACACTTGCTGCAGAAATAGTATGCTTATTGACAGACTTACCATATAGCCAAGAAGAGTGTGCATAGGGTTTAGTAAGACATTGTTTTTTGTTTTTTTTTTAAATTTAGCAACACTATTGGGTACAGACGATAAAATCTATCATTTTCCAGGGCTTCTGCTCCACAGATCTAGGATCCTGGGTTTGAATCCTGTGCTTGGCTGGTGTCATTGTGGAGTCTATATGTTCTCTTCTTTCTTATGAGGGTTTTCTTCCAGGTTTAATTTTATCTCCCCAGATATGTGTGAAATATATTCTTTTAACTGCCCACTCCAAATTTTTTTGGGCCCTGCAATAGACTGTTACCCTTTCTAGCTGGTTCCTTCCTCTTATTAAGTGCCAAGGAGATTTAGTTGGGCATATTTGATATTATGTTCATAAATAAAAAAAATGGCAAGGTCATTGAGCATTCATCAGACCTCGTTTAGTTTCACTGGTTACTTTAAAAATCAAACAACTCAAGTGGGTTGCAGCTGATAAAGAATGACACCACATGTGCCCAAATACTTTCCACAGAAATTAAAAATTTTATTCTGAGTGAATGAAGCTACATCTGTAACAAGACTGCAAATTTTAAACTTACTTGTTGCTTTGCAGCTCTTGTTCTACAGATTTCCTGAATCCTGCACACACATCTATTCATGTCACATAAACAGCATCTCTGTCACAGAAAGCACAGCACTTACAGAGCACTGTGCATGTTTCAAAATAGTTTAAAACATCTATAGTTGTGCCAGTGTTGTCATGAGAAGACTCTTAACAACATGCATGGGGGACGGGAAAATTTATATTTTGACAGTATCCCTATGCTGCTTGACTGACAACTTAAACCAAAAGCAATATCCTGCAGATTGCATTAAAAACTTGAGAGTTCTGCTACAAACTTGCATTTGTCTTAACCTCATACATTGTGCTGTTTATTTCATATAAATGACTTCTGCTCTACCGCAGAAGGCCTTGAATAAACCCTGTGTTTTGTGTTTTTGTGTGATTACAGCCTACGTTTTTAAGACAGACTATGTACTCAAAAGTAGTTTCTATAAATAATTGAATAAATGTTTTTAGTGTTTTCCTTTTCAATAAAAAATATCAAAAACAGAGCATTGTTTTTTTTATCACAAGCTCACTGTGTAATTTTATGGAAGAAAAATATGTCGTGGGGGCATTTGCTAAGAATATCCTAAATGTAGATCAAAGTAACCACCTCTTTAAATTTAAGGATGACATTGCAAATGTTTATGTGCCCGGAAACATTCTGTTACTGCTAAATATCATTAGCTGTATTTTGTACACTGCCAAGTATAAATTCCAAAACATTTTTTTTTCCAAAAGATGATGGGCAAAGTAGACAGTTTTGGTGGCTTGAGCATGTACGTCTATAGTTTGGCTGTGATGATCTTTTGTTAGCAGTGAAAAATAAGAACTTACACACAAAAACTTGTTCTGTCTATATTACTTCCAGTATATTATCAGAGACTTTTTTTGGCTAGAGTAGGCAAGTTGATGGCATGGTATTTGAAGTACATGTATACAGTACCTTTCACAGACACATATAACACACACTATAAGTCCTCATGTAACATGGAGACTGCTTGGAAATTAAATACAAGTGATGATCTGTTTGATGTTTCAAACTATATGACATGTTTCATTCTTTTTGTCTAGTGTAAACTATAAATGTTTATCTCATGGAATTTTAATGTTAAACATGATGGAAAAAATTAAAATAACCAAAAAATCAAAGCAATATTTCACACAGATTGCCATATTACTAGTGTAACACTGAAAGTTTCATGCTTATGTAGGATTATGCCCAGGGCAACATATTTCATGAAAAATAAGATCAGCCTATGTACTAATAAGTGATTCTTCAGGTATCTAAGTAATGAATTGATGTGATATTCACTACATCATCATACTTATTTCACCTTGTGAAACAATAGGAAAGCTATTCAATTACAGAATTAAAGATTCTGTATCTTCTAACAGGAAATTTTTATCTACAGCATCAAGTGCTGCACTCGAATTAACCTAATCGGCACAGCTTAAAGTAAATGGGTGGGAAACTGATGAGCTTGGGAAAACCCATGTTGGCACAGGGCAAGCATGTAAGCTCTGCACAGAGTTCAGCATGGTATGAGAATTAAACCAAGATGATGGATCCATGAGGCAGCAGCACTTACCAATGCACCACTATGCCATCCCTATATCTCATGGTACTAAGATTAAAGTAGTGAGGGCTGTCAACAGATTTTTTTGTAGTGTAGAAAATTGCAGATTTCAAGCCTTCATTGTATTACTTGATTTGAGTATAGCCATTGTAGATCACTGCTTAAAGGAAACAGAATCTCAGGTTCTCCATTAGAAGATATTTTTGCAACACCATGTATTCAATTTGATCTTCTGCAAAAATCACACATCAATTCTATTGTAACATATTGTTTTTTGTGTATGGATAGAGACACCATTGGCTTTAAAATAGTCATGTTATTTAAATTGATATTCTAATGAAATGTTCGTGTGCACGAATGTGTGCCTATATATTAAAAAGCCTGGAAAACCATTGAATTTTTTAAAAATTGAATTCTGTGAGTTGTGATCTTAATAAGTTTAATGACAAGCAGTTGTGCGTTATGTCATGTTTTAAATATATCTAAATAAATTACTTATGACATTTTAAACTGTTAGGAGCTGTGTAAGTTCCTTCTTTTTCAAATTAAATTCTGTTAATCTTATTTGTCAGGTGGTGTGGGTTTTGATATCAATTGTGGTGTCCGGCTGCTGCGTACAAACCTTGATGAAGGAGATGTTCAGCCAGTTAAGGAACAGCTGGCTCAAGCCATGTTTGATCATATTCCAGTTGGTGTGGGCTCCAAGGGTGTTATACCAATGAATGCCAAGTAAGTTATGAAAACGAAAGAAAAATTCCACACTATAATCAAAATTGTATTTGCTCAATTTATAGTTCAATACATATCAAAACATTTAATTTAATTTTTTTTCTAATAAAAAAAAAAAAGAATGCATTTTATATTTTAATGTAAGTAATCATTGGAATAATGTAACTTACTCTTGCATTTAATGCTTTTTCTGACTTTTTGTTTTAACTGAGCTACATTCTGACTTAATTTCAGACTTAAATACCATATTTAGTTTATACAGTTTATTTTTCATCTCTTAGTCAGTTCTGTTGTTATCAAAAAAACAAAACCAATTGGTACTTACTCTTAAATAAGTGATTGGCATACATTTCAGATATTGTTACTACTTTGGATCCATCCAGATTTGTCATATTCAGGCCCGGCCAGTATTTGGATGGGAGACCATCTAGGAAAAGTTTGGATTGCTGCTGAAAGAGGTGTTAGTGAAGAAAGCAGGGGGCGCTTATACTGTAGTCTGTGTGTGGATCCCAATGCTGCAGTGCAGTGACAGGAGTACTGTACTGTAAATATGCCACCGTCCTTCAGATGAGACGTAAAACAGAGGTCCTGACTCTCTCTGGTGATTAAAGATCCCTGGGCATATTTTGAAAAAAATATGGTTTATCCCAAATTCTTGGCTAAATTGTCCATCATCATCCCCTATCTCTAATTGGCTATCTCTCTCACCCCTTCACCATCTAATAGCTAATGTGTGGTGAGCGTACTGGCGCAATAATGGCTGCTGCCACATCATCCAGGTGGGTCCTACACATTGGTGGTTGTAGTGGTGAAAATGGTTCCCCTCTGTCTAAGCACTTTGAGTAACGAGAAAAGCACTATTTAAATGTAATTTTATTATTATTATCATTAATTCTGTAGCTTGATGAATTTCTCTTTACAAAGAACATTGTTGTCTCCTTCAGTATTATAGATAGTGATATTTTATTTAATTTGATCACAGATTTCTCAAGCGAAATAAGCCATTTTAACTTTCCTAATCTATTTTGCTCTATAAGTAGCCTCACCCTCCACATAACCATAGGAGGCATGGTGCTAATCGATACCAAACACACATTCACTTTGACAGGTTAACATCCATTTCAATCTGGGATGGAATTGTACCTTCTGCCTGTAGTGTATAAGTGTAGAGGCAATTGTTAGTCCAAACCATGCCCATGACAATTACCATTGTATGCAATTTTTATATCGGGTTTTCTCCCAGAAAATAATTTTGTAATTGAAAATACCATTCATATAGTATGTTCATTTTTTAACAGAGACCTGGATGAAGCTCTAGAAATGGGAATGGACTGGTCACTAAGAGAGGGCTACGCCTGGGCGGAGGATAAAGAACACTGTGAAGAGTATGGCAGGATGTTACAAGCAGACCCTAGCAAGGTCAGCTCAAAAGCGAAGAAACGAGGCCTGCCGCAGGTACATTTCTACATTTGCATAAAAGCATATTTTACTAATTAAGTTCTTTAATACAGTATGCTCTGGAAATTAATGTTCACACATGTTACAATTAACAACTTGTTCCTTTATGAGGACAGTAGGCATAGGAAAATACTATAGCTGAATGCTTGTTTTCTTTTGCAGTTTAATGCATTTTTAACTATCAGTACTTTTTTCCATTAACAGTAGTCTAGTTACTGTATAATTTTCAACTACTATATCTTTTTTAATGCATGCTTAGTATTAGATTCACTGTGGATATTATTTAGAATGAATAGGTCACTATATAATGAGAGCTGTCTATTTTTTATACATATATAGTTGGGAACCCTGGGTGCTGGAAATCATTATGCTGAAGTTCAGGTTGTTGATGAAATTTACAATGATTATGCTGCTAAGAAGATGGGAATTGATCACAAAGGGCAAGTTTGTGTCATGATCCACAGTGGCAGTAGAGGTCTTGGCCATCAGGTGGCTACAGGTAATGTGGACATAAGAATCTAATATATAAGAGCATGTGACTTAATTCTGTTGCACAATCATTAGAATATAGCCAGGATAAAATGGAATATACAGGTCCTGTAACAATAATTACAGATTTAATTATGTTTGTGCCATGATGAATTTTAACATTTATTCTCTGCAGTAGGATCCTTTAACATCAATTTTAGTTTATTCCTAAAATGATTTTTAACAGGCTGCCATTTCTTCATAATGGATGGTACTGCTGCTATTAACAGTTAGTGCTTGGGCAAACTTAAATTATTGTCAATGTTGCAGTTGGGCCAAATACTGTATTTTAGAACACTTACCCTTTAAGCATTAAATAAATTACTAATATGCAAATGAATATGATGTACATGCAAACAATATTATCCATAACAAGACGTGATTAAAAGGAATGTCTATACCAGCATTACCTTTCTGTCTATTAGATCATCTATCTACAGTAAGACCCTGAGAAAGATATAAATGACAGTAAAACAGTAGCCTTCTTACATTTCCAAACACAAAACTAAAACACACTTAGTCTTAGATGAACTTAAGTGACTGAACTGTTAAAAAGAAACAAATCCCACCGATGAGTTTAGTAGTATGTAAAAGAATAAATAATAAATTGAATACATTTTTTCCAAAGACTATTTGTAGGAGTTGTTCCGTTTCATTTTAAACAAAGAAAACGTTGTATTTCATGTTTTTGTTTAGATGCCTTAGTTGCAATGGAAAAGGCAATGAAGAGAGATAAGATCATTGTGAATGACCGTCAGCTTGCTTGTGCACGAATAACATCTGCAGAAGGGCAGGATTACTTGAAGGGCATGGCTGGAGCTGGAAACTATGCTTGGGTGAATCGAACCTCCATGACCTTTCTTACCCGACAGGTAGGTATGATTAAAAGTGTACTTGTTCAATTACTATAAAAGAGACTAAAACTGGGTAACATCCAAATTCACTATTTTTGTATTATTCTAGCAGGAGTACCCGGCATTGCCCGGGAATCTATAACTGGTGAATTTCCCAAATAAAAGAAACAGAACATAGAAATCGAACAAACATTTCTCTGATTGACATTTTATTGTAATAGGTAATATACAGTTACGTCCATAAATATTTGGACAGAGACAACTTTTTTCTAATTTTGGTTCTGTACATGACCACAATGAATTTTAAATGAAACAAAAAAAAAATGCTTTAGTTGCCTCACATTTTTATGCAATTGTTTTGTTCACCCCACTGAATTAAAGCTGAAACTCTGCACTTCAACTGCATCTGAGTTGTTTCATTTAAAATTCATTGTGGTAATGTACAGAACCAAAATTAGAAAAAAAGTTGTCTCTGTCCAAATATTTATGGACCTAACTGTAAGTGGTCATTTTAGAGGCTTTGGATACAGTATATTTTTTGTGTTGTCCTGGGGTTCCGAAAATGAACAAATTGCGAGGATTGCCCACTGTAGAATTTGTTACGTAGGGTTGTCTGTGTGAAAAGCATGGATTTTTCAAATTAATGACTTTAACTTGGAGTGATTGCCCTTCAGCCTTAGTAATTCACATAGCAAAATCCAAACGTATAGGAAATTCTAGGCTTTTGAAATCGAAGGGTAAATCATTTGGAATCAGCGGAATTCTTTGTATGAAAACATGTTGATGTCTTGCGCAAGGTTTGAGACGGCCTTGAAATAGACTTTTTTGAACAGGAAATTGTAGACATTTGAAATCAAAGGGTAATTCCGCAATGTCTTGGCAATTTAAAGTAAAGAAACATTGGTAAACAGGGATGCACAGAGACCAAATGTGCCGCCAGATGGCGGCGCCATTAACGTCTGTTGCAACGTGCGGTTTACTTTGAGTCGGAAAGCGAGCAAATAGCACCACAAATATGGAAAGCCAGTCACGTGCACTGGGTCGTTCACATTTTACATCCATACGGCAGTTCCCCTTCACGCGATGAAAGCAGTCAGCTTTCTCATACTTGGACACTTCTGCAGTGTCTTGGCAATTTAAAGAAACATTGGTAAAGAGGGATGCACAGAGACTAAACGTGCCACTAGATGGTGCCGCCATTAACGTCTGTTGCAACGTGCGGCCATCTTGTCGATGATAAGTACGGGGACTTTTTGCGAACGTTGTGTCGGTCCAAAGGTGTCCTGTGCTTGACCAAGGGCATTTTTCCCAACCAAACATACCCCATAACCTCCTTCTGGTCACATAGCAGCCCCATGCCCAGTTTGGTGGCGATCGGACGCCTGGTGCAGATTTGTATGACAGACAAACAAACATACATACACTTAATCTAGTATATAAAGCAGAGTCTATTTCATTCAGTTAATTAAATAGTACTGTGTAAAAGAGAATTTTAACAGTATCACTACCAGGATTTTAATGGATATTGCTTATATAATGTAATTTTTTCAAAGTGTGCAATGATCTTGTTATATATCAACTCATCTTAAGTTTAGTAGAGTAGTCCTTAATTTTTAATTTAAGATTATCCAGATGCCTTGCATCATATGAAAATTAATTTATTACTTATAGTCTATGGCTGTCACAGTATTCCACAAAACTTGTTGTCATGGATGACTTGAGTAGGCTGTGAAAAAATCCATTATATAAATTTAAGAGGGAAATTATCTTCTTCTAAACATAAAGTTTTTGACCAAGTAAGGCCATTCAAGCTATGATACACCGCTCCCCAAAATGCTGTCTAATATTATATGTGGAAATTTATTCAAAGTACAGTATCTGTTATTTATTTTGTGAAAAACATTTTCTGATGTTAGTGTGAAATTTTGCTTAACCGAGCCATCTCTTGCTATGAGTTACTATGAAAGAGCTAATTTTTAAATAACAGGTCAGATCCATCCTACTGATTGCCTTCATAATTGTAAAAATTTAAATATCTTATAGTCATCGTTTGCATAAAATAAAAAAAATGCAGATACGTCAATAATTCCTCATAGCTCATACCCCATTGTCCTTGGATCAGTCTAGTAGTTCTTTTCTGTAGTCTCTACGTCTGATGTGTTTCTTTTATTTATTTTTTTTCACTATGCAGACCAAACCTGTACACAGTATTCCAGGCAATGTCTGACAGGGGAAGTATACAACATATGTATAGCTTCCCTGTTTTGGAATTTATGCTATACATCTTTTTAATGGGCCTTTTAATTTTCTTTATATTGGTTTGTTTTGAAAATTGGTTTGTGGATAAGTCCACTGCATTTCCTAAGACATTCTTATATGATGTACTTTTACATTTCCTACTACCCACTGTGTATTTACAGTTAACATTTATATATCCTATGTCTACAACCTTAAATATACTTACATTAAAGTATTTGCTACAGATCTGCTTAAGTAAATTCTGCCCAGGTCCACTTGTGTGGATGTAGTGGACAACAATCCACTTAGTTTAGTTTAATTTGCCAACTGAACCATATTTTAGGTTACATTCTTACATAAGCAGTTTGGGCAACAATGGGCAACACTTTAATATCACTAATTTACAAACAAATTCCTTGAACCATAACTTGATGCATGCTTCATGCCCTGAATAACTGCCATTTCTACAGTAGTTCAATCAATCACCTCTTATGTAGTTCCTTATCAAATTGTACTTGAAAATGAATTTAAAAATTGTAAATGTTTGACTTTTGATTGTCCACTTCTAAAAGTAGTGTTGTTTTATCAATTTAAAGTAAATAATGAATATAACAATAGCAAAGAATAACTTTCAAACATACCAGGCCACTAAGCAATAAGTTAAACTGGACCGAGGTGAATTTACATGAATTTAAAATACTTCCAGTAATACTGTGTTAGCACTTTCAAAATTAGAACAATGGCTAGTTGTGGAACATGAAAGAAAACTATCTCATGAGAAAGAGACCCTGGTACAATACTACACTCATATAAAAATGTTCAAATGAACCTTTTTAGTAAAGCTTTTTAGTTTTGGGTGTGAAGAAATGTATAATCAAAGTGATATTACTGACTCACCCTTGTACAGTGTAGAAAATTAATTGGCTACCACAGTTATGCAACATGCAAAGGTATTAAAGGAATGCCGTCGCATAAGAAGAAAAGGATTTGCTCTAGCATTCTTATATAATTCTACTGAGTTACTATACCAGTCCGCCCTATCACTGTACTGAATCCTCAAGTATCTGTAGCAGTGCACCACTTCCATATTCACTCCCTGAGCACAGAGTCTTTTTGGTGCAGCAATAGTCAATAACTAATTCCTAGGTGTTGCTGATGTTGAGTTTGCAGACAGTTCTCTCTACACCAAGAAACAAAGTTCCCTGCCTAAGTCCTATACTCTTTCATCCCCCTGGTCAATATACCTCATTAATGCTGGACCATTTGGGAATTTCTGCAAGTGACTTGATCTGGTGTTGTATTTATAGTCTGAGGTGTACATATTGAAAAGAAAATTTAACAGGACTGTACCTTGTGGCGCTTCAGTGTTGCTCACATCCACATCAGAGACACAGTTCTTGAGCCTCATAAACTGTGTTCTGCTGGACAGATAGACTTAAACACATGCCTCATATAGTCAAGGCCAACATCTTGAAGGTCTTCATGATGTGTGATGTAAGGGCAAGTGGTCTGTAGTCATTAGATGAAGAGCAGAGATGGGTAGAGTAGCCAAAATTTGTACTCAAATAAGAGTAGCGTTACTTCACAATAATATTGCTCAAATAGAAGGAAAAAGTAGTCATCCAAAAAATTACTCAAGTAAGAGTAAAAAAGTATTTGGTGAAAAGACTACTCAAGTACTGAGTAACTGTTTGAACATAATAAATGATTTATTTTTTAGAAAAGTTGTAATAAGACAGACAAAAATATAAAATAATGTGCAAATTCTGCTATTTCCAAATAATAAAATAAAAAATGAGTAAAAATAACTAACATCTTTACAAAATAAAGATGCACAAATAACACAAAGTTCCAAATCTCAGTTTTTCACAACAAAGCTTTTGAAGCCAATACCTACAGTAGGTAACATGTATGTTTGAATAGTGCAAACTACTTACAGTGACAAGATATACTCTACTCTGACAGTATAATACTGCATATTCACTTTGTGGTGTAGCAGGTCTGCAGCTTCAATAAAGAAAAAAAGGCCAGTTTCAAATCCATAAAGCCGTGTCACTCTCCGTAGGCACAATTGCACGACCGCAGGGAGTTAATGAGGTAGTTGGAGCAAGTCACACCTGCACGTGCGGGTGCGATTGTTCTCAATTGCTTCATTGGCTTTCTGCGGTGTGTGATTAAGGCCCACGGAGACGGGAGTGTATATATATAGGTCGGCACAAAAAAAAGAAGGGGGAATCAAAGAAAAGGAAAGAGTCTGTAAGGGACCGGCATTGTCACACACTTGCCCACCAAATAGCACAGCTGATAGAAAATAACATTAGAACAAGGCAGCTTGTGCACATACAAGAAGTCTCACTTTACCATGACTGTCTGTGTCTGTGCATGTTTGGTTAAAACGTGCTTGTTCTTCACTCAGTGAAGTGATGGTAAAGCTTCAGCAGGAGTTGGCTTTCAAGGTTCTTGCAGTGAAGCTGTGACCATTTAGCAGTGAACAGGAGCCCCACATGACTAAAAGTCTCTCACAGGCTGCAGACGCAGGAAGTTTGTGTGTGGTCATGTGACTCCATGGCTACATCTGATTGGTGAAACAGAATCATGTGATTATTGTTGCCACGTCTGATTGGTGAAACAGTCATGCAGTAGATTCACTGGCGAGTTCTCTTTGGCAAAAATATAAGTATCTAATGTGTAAATGGAAAAAAGTAACGAGTCGAGTGTTGCCCAATGTAGCAGAGTAAGAGTAGCATTTCTTCTTCACAAATGTACTCAAGTAAATGTAAAAAGTATGGTGCAGTAAAACTACTCTTAGAAGTACCATTTTTTTAAAAAGTTACTCAAGTAAATGTAATGGAGTAAATGTAACTCGTTACTACCCACCTCTGATGAAGAGGCATATACCTTCTTTGGGACTGTAACAATATAGGATGTTTTCCACAGCAGCAGTACTTTATGCAGCCTAAGTGAAAAGGTGAACAGGTAGCAGAGATTACCACAAGCTTGGCCTTAAGTATGAGAGTGGCTCTTCCTCTTTGTAGGGAGTTCTTGATGCACTGGGGGTGGTGTGGGGGACTGTTCATTGAGAAAATTAATTCAAGAAATGGTTCAGGACATTAGATATGGCCAAATTACCTCTGGATTGCTCGAGTTAAGTACTTATGCCTAGTGTGTTTCAAACATCTTTCATGGTACTCTGACTGAATATATTTTCTGTTTTAGCTATGTTTCTGTTAACTCAGTTCTTTCTTCAACATTCATTAGGTTTTAGTTCCTCAGTAATCCAGGGCTTGTTTTTGGAAAGCTGTGCAGTGTTTTATGGGTGCAATAGAGTCAACATGTCCCTAACAATTCCCACTCCTAAAAAAGTCTATTTCACATATATTGCTGCTAAACTAGAGTCGCAATCTGATACTTTTCTATTCAGTATGCTGTAACAGTTTATAATGCCATTCCACCTAAATGAGTAATACTTGTGCAAGTATATAATTACAGCAGTGTAAAAGAAGCCATTCAAGAGTTTATGCACAGAAGATAATAAAGTTAGTTTAGAAGTTACAACCGGACTATAAAACCTATACAACATGAAAGAACACATTTTGACAAACAAGTGTTATGATGAATATCCTTCATTAAGTTATTTATTTTATTTTTTTTTTTTTGATTACCTGTCCATAATGACATTTTTTTCCCCTCCCTTAGGCTTTTGCAAAAGTTTTTGGCACTACCCCTGATGACCTGGACATGCATGTAATCTATGATGTATCCCATAATATTGCTAAGGTGGAGGAACACGTGGTAGATGGTAAACAGAGGAATCTTCTGGTGCATAGGAAAGGTTCCACTCGAGCCTTCCCTCCTCATCATCCTCTTATTGCTGTTGATTACCAGGTACCTTGAACTATATGGAGTTAGTTGATGCCTCATATTCTCTTGACTCCGATCACCTCATTAGCTTCATATTTTCTTTTTACGGTGTGTCTCTGGACTCACTATTGCACAACTGTACTTTTAAACCAGTTTGTTGGATGCCTTTGATTTTCACTCTTGCCGGCAGCAGCCTTTTTGTATAATAACGTCAGTTCATTGTATGACTGATGACTGTTTTTCACTTGATACTGTGTGATGTATGCCTTGTGATGTAACAAAAAAAGTGAACATGGTCCTTTCATGACAGTGCATTATGCAGTATAGTGATGTACATTTCTTCTTTTGCTTAATTTCTCAACATAAGTTGAAAACAAAGAAAAAATATCAAAACTCTCATTGATCTTGGCAAACTCCATATTCAGCCGATTGCTGAATAAGGTAAATCTTTCCTGCATCTGGAAGTTGAGTTTAGTGAGTTGGGGAATACTCTGTTACTATAGCCAAGTATCTCTTTATATAAAAACATTTTTACATTTAAACATAGAAATCTGTTTGCAATAATTTAAGAGTGTGTTTTAGCAGAACCTTTGATTTATGTAATTCATTTTTATTTTGGTAATATTTAGAGAGATTTCTCAAGTTAAAGTTATTGTTTCAGTGGAAGTCTTAAAAACATGCTTATTATTAATATGAGCATATTGTCATGGGATTGACTCTGATGATTTCTGTTTAATACATAGTAATCTGCAAAATACTCCAGTGACTATTACAGTGTATCTTATAGGCTAAGAGTTGGCGTTAGATGGAGGCAAGGGTTCGTACAATTTACTGATTTGAATATCTGTTTGTTAAGAAATTGCTTGAGAAAAAAAAATGTATTTGACTATGTTAAACACACATCTTTAAGAGTGTGCCACTAACATTTTCAGAAAGGACCCACAAACATTACAACCATGTCCATTTTTGCTTCTATTTTAGCAGGTCTACTCCTCACTGCACTAAACAAAGCAAATTACAGTGCAATGCCAAACATACATATTTATTAGTATAATGAACAAAAAAAAGTGTAAAACTGTAAAGAAAGATATTTTACAGCAGTAGCAAAGTAAAAGTTCAAGATGATCTTTCAAATCTAGCAGACCAAGTAATTATTGCACATTAGCAACCTTAGAGAACAGCAAGGACTGTTAAAACGTGTAAGTGAACAGAGAGAAGGCATGGGCCTTTGACCATTTTGGAGATTAGGAGGCACAAGAAACTTATGGAACATGGAAGCCATGTTTCAAGGAGCTTAGTTTTATATGGGCAGGTTTAAAACTTCTATAGCATTAAACGCTACAGATAGCAAGCAAAGTACAATGATTATACAGATGTACAGCCAGCAAACTGAAAAACAGACAAATTGCATCTGAATTAAGAAATATAAATGAAGTAATACTCCGTTTAAATGGAAAATATTCTTGAAAATAAACATAGCATTTGGAAAATACTAATTATGTTTTGTCAGTTACCTAAAGAATACTGGTGTGTGTTATATACTGGTAATTGTACATAAGAAAACAAACATTACTGTATGTACTGTATACTACTATTTATGTACATTTGCATTTATGCACTAGTATTTTATTAACATTCTTATTTTCAGGGTACTACATGGTTTATTTAATTATTGTTATTTTAATTTCCTTCCATTAGCTGACTGGACAACCTGTTTTAATTGGTGGTACAATGGGTACGTGCAGTTATGTTTTGACTGGTACAGAACAAGGGATGACAGAAACCTTTGGAACCACCTGCCATGGAGCTGTAAGATTTTTGATCTCCGTATCTACAGTCTTCTTCAATACTAATGTTTAACGTTCTTATTGATAAACTTTGCCAGTAAACTAGACAAATGCTGAATGATGTCGCTGTTTTCATTAAAATAAGGAAACACACTAATTGAATGGCTATGCAAAGTTATCTCCTTTGGCTGTTTCATCTTTGCAGTTTTTACCGTTAATAATTTGTGAGCAAAACATGACACAAATGTGTTGCCACTCCACAGTACTTGAGGCAGTAACCTCCCTCTAGAGATCCTGTTGTTGACTTTCATACTTTTTTTTTTTTTGTGTTCTCATACAGCTGATACCCTAAACATGGATGAATTGATAACAACAACAACAACATTTATTTATATAGCACATTTTCATACAAAAAGTAGCTCAAAGTGCTTTACATAATGAAGAAAAGAAAAATAAAAGACAAAGTAAGAAATTAAAATAAGACAACATTAGTTAACATAGAAAAGGAGTAAGGTCCGATGGCCAGGGTGGACAGAAAAAACAAAAAAAAACTCCACAAGGCTGGAGAAAAAAATAAAATCTGCAGGGGTTCCAGGCCACGAGACCGCCCAGTCCCCTCTGGGCATTCTACCTAACAAAAATGAAATAGTCCTCTTTGTAGTTAGGGTTCTCACTGAGTCACTTGATGCTGATGGTCATACAGACTTCAATGGTCTTTTCTGATACTTCAGTTCCCGTATGTTTGGTCACACTCTTTTTTTTTTTCTATTTTCAGGGTAGAGCACTGTCTCGTGCCAAATCCCGAAGGAACTTAGATTTCCAAGATGTTTTAGACAAACTGGCAGACATGGGAATTGCCATTCGTGTTGCTTCACCTAAACTAGTAATGGAAGAGGTAAAGTTAAATTCTATATTATTATTAAGATATTAATTTTACCTGTTGAAAAGAAATTTAAGAAAACCAGTCAAGTGAAAAAAGTTTCATATTTGAAATGTAAACTAATGCATTTAATGATAAAAGTACTACCATGTGTACTTTTACTGAATATAACTGATGATTTTGGTTAGAAGGGAATTGTTATTTCACAATGAATTTTCTCCCAAAGTGTTATTAAATCGTGGTTTAATTAAAACAAGTTTTTTTTTATGTTGGAGCAGGTTTTATTTTTATATACTTTGTTTTTTAGTTTTGAAAACATGAGAAAGAATAGTTCAGAATTGTTTTATGAATATAACCACCACTTGGTGTAGTGTTCATGAGGTTTGAGTTACTAAGTCTGCTCAATATTTATGAAATTTTTTGAACGTTTTGTTTTTCCTGGGATGACACCTGCTACATGGTGTTTCTATGAAAAGAAAAAGTGACTCCATCACACTAGTGTACACACATGTAAGTAGCTGTTTAGTAAATAACACTTCTGACCTTCTGTCTCCTAAACCTGTTTTTTTTCCACTGCGTCTGATTAAAATTACCTGTAAACCCAACATTCACCCTAGGTGACCATTATATCCATAACTATATTTACATGGTCATGGGGAGAACATTCAGGTTTCAAGCTAAGAGTGATTGGGGAGGAGATTGCATACCACACAAGCAGGCTGAGCAGTCTAATATATGTATATATGTATTGTGTTACATTTAAAGCAAGTATGTTCAATAATGAATTACTTACACTTGTGATGAATTACTTGCCATACCTAAGCAATAGTATCATTCTTAACGTCTATCTACATACCTACCTACCTACCTTCATCCATCCATCCATCCATTATCCAACCCGCTATATCCTAACTACAGGGTCATGGGGGGTCTGCTGGAGCCAATCCCAGCCAACACAGGGTGCAAGGTAGGAACAAATCCCGGGCAGGGCGCCAGCCCACCGCAGCAGTGGTGGGATTCGAAACCATGCCTCCTGAGAGACTGGAGCCTTAATCCAGCGCCTTAGACCGCTCGGCCACACCACCGTGCGGTACATACCTACCTGCAATAACAAATTCTTCTTAACTCTTTGATAGTCACATACATATCTTCTTGTTCTTGATTGAAGTTTAAAAATAACATCAAAAACTGTCACCCATGCTGAAGTTCATCTGGCCTCCGTAGATAACTCTAATTTGCACAAAAACTAATCTAATGAAATTTAGGCAACTGTTTAGTTTTGACTACTGCATCACTAAGAGTATATTCATGGGACAACAGCCAAGTGAGTAGCAAAGATTTGTGTTTCCAGAATCATTTTCAAAAAAAAGGTACTTGTGGAAATATCACATAACAGTTTAATTTTAGTACAAAGAAGTAATTTTAACTTATTTAATGTACTTTACTGTACATATCACATAAGTCATAATGCACATAAAAGCAAAGCATTCCATTATTAGCTTAAATAGCTACATCATTAGACTTAGTACAACACACATGTAAAATAACATGGGAAAATTATTTAATAAATAAATAACATTAAAACAATTGTTTTGTTTTATGACAGTGTCACACAATTAAGATTTTTTTTTTGTTCTGTTTAAATTCTTCATTTTCAATCACAGTGATAAAAGTGTTTTCTACAGTTTTGTATCGGCCATTGTGAATGAGACTATAGTAAATTTACAAAAACCCAAATGCTATTTATATTAATGTCTTAATAGGGGGGAATAATGAGATTGTTCAAAGTATAAAATCCGATAGAAGTTTTCAATAAAAAAGTTAAAATAAGAAAAGTATATGTAATCACATGTGCAATATGTGGTTTTACATTTCTTGGCAAGCTGCATATTTGCATACACAAATGGTTGGGTGGATCACAAGACAAGACTCCAAAGTTGACTTATTTTCAACATATTATCGTCAGCTCACATACTTTCAGAAATGCTACTGTTCATCTTTTAGTTAATTTAATTGAATCTCACTGTTTTGTCATTTTTATCTCCAGTTTTATTTCAAAGGATGCCATAATGTGGCAGATATGACTAACTTTGTATGGTCACTGAAATACCACTTTTAATTGTCCAAAGAGCTCTTTCAAACCCATTTTCATATATATTCATTCTTCTTCAGGGTAACAAAATAAAGATCAGCCCTGGGTGACATGCTGGCTTCTTGTAGGTGTTTTCAGTTGCACCTCCATACTCCAGTCACATCAAGTTGCTAACAGGTTGAAGTAGCACTAGAAGAATGTGCAAAGCACCACACACCCTTCAGCATTCAGTCCTAATTTCTTGGAGCAGTGAGGCAGCGGCACTAGCAGCCACCTACTAGAGTTTGTACAATCTCCCAGTGACAGTAAGAGTGTTTATTCGGATGGCGCAGTTTCCCTCCTAATTATAAAATAAGTGTTATGGTAGATAATTTGCCATTCGGTTTTAAATACTGATATTTTAATATTTGGTTTACATACTGGTAATTGTTTTCTTTTTGTTTGCCATTAGGGATATTAGTCTACCTTATTATATTTACTTTTTGTATAAAGTAGCATTTTGTTACTTTTTTAGTGTTACTGTTCTCAATTAACTTTTCAACTTGTTTTTTTTTTTTCCACCCCAGGCACCTGAATCTTACAAAAATGTGACTGATGTTGTGAACACTTGTCATGCTGCTGGCATCAGCAAAAAGGCCATCAAACTGCGGCCAATTGCAGTGATCAAAGGTTAAGTTTGGATCGACTCCTTAACACAAATGATTATTACTTTGTTTGACACTTTTTCTGGGTTTGTGTTTACATAACACAAAGGAGATTGGGTACTTTGTGTTTTCCCCCATTGTCTAAAATGAAAGCTTTCTGTACCCTGCAAAAAAATTAAGATGCCAAGTTTGAATATTTATTTTATTAGAAGACAAATGTATTAAAAAGAATTATGCATTACCTATAACAATGTGGAAAAGACTTACCCAGTAGTACTTTATGTGGGCAAAGAATGTGAATTGTTCTGTGCACCTAATTAATTTTGGTTTAATAAACTCATTTTGCATCAAGATATCCAGATACAAATTATACTAATTCTTTTTTTTATTATGAGTTAATTAACATGTTTGTATAAGTTTTCCCATTGTATTTCAGTTAAAGGCTGTGTGGAATAAAGAAATTTTACAAAGCTGAAGTTAATTTCAAGAACTCCACAGGTAGTACTGTGTTATGTGATAAAAGATGAAAAGTACTATGTTTAAAATAAGGGGGCGCTTTTGCAACTCTCTTACCCAGAATACCTTTATGGAGGTAAAATAGATTATTAAAGAATGAAATACATAAAGACTGCAAATAAACTGTAACACCTCAAAACCTGCAGCCTCTCAAGGTTTGCTGAAGCTAAAAGGCCTCCAGACCCCCTGTGACTTCTTTCTGTCTAAAGGAGGGTCAGGCACCCCTAGTGTCTGTTGAGCTCCGTTCCCTATTGTGTCCTGAGAGCATTGTCCATTTCCGCACAGGCCGTCTTCCTCTCTGGGATTTGGCTGCAGGCTTTCTGTTTACTGAGCAGCTCATCTCAATATCCATATTCACAATATCCACATTGGATATCCATCGTTTACCTGTAGCCTTTTATTGAATTTTGACAGCACATTCAATCTTTAGTTATAATAAATCTGAATAGAGTATTTATGATTTCATGTTTACTTGTTTTTGATTAAAATAATTTTTTCCCACTTTTGCTGTTAGCTTATACAGTATTTATCATTTTCAGACTCTAATTTAGCATGGAAAATCCCATCCATTGCTGTAGACAGAGTTAATAAGCAAACTGTACGCAGTTAAAAGTCCATTAAGAGGTTGATTGCTTGTGTTTTCAATTTGAAGCTTCGGTCAAATGACAGAAGTAGAATCTACATAAGCTCCAAGACAGTTGTCTCCAAAAGTTGACAGAAATGTATAACTCATAATTTTACAGTTGAATAACATTTTGATGTGCTGGAATATTGTAAACTAAAAAATTAAATATATCTTTTTTACCCCAATCTTGTATAATTTACTTTTAAGACAATGACAAAAGTGATTAAAGTGTGATAATCCTACATGTCCAATATGATTGTGCTGGTTGTTGGAAGGACTCCAGACTATGCCAAACCTCATGGATAAGTCTAATAAAGAACCTAGGATTGGCCCTTCAACATCAGGAAACCATGATCCTCCACCAAGATGTCTCTGACCAAGTAACTGAGCCCCAGGAAGCTCCATCACTGGACAAGGACAGGTAGATGTTGATCAGCATACCTTGATATTCAGTTATTTCAAACGGTAACCATTGAGGAGGACACTCATCACTGCATCAGATTTGCCAACACCTTCTTACTGAAACTGCACTTGGGTGTTCACGAACCATGACATCAGTAAAGAAAGCAAGCTCATGGTCTAGACCAGTGTTTCCCAAACTCAGCCCTGGGGGACCCCCCTTTTTATTCCAACCAGCTTCTGTTTTTAATTGGACTCCTGGGCTAATTAAGTGTACTGATATTTCCCAAGTTCAGTGTTTAGGGAACAATATAGAAATTAGAAAACTAAAAAAATATTAAAATGTACCAAGTAGTTATATGGGAATAATGTTTTTTTTTCTTTTTAACAATATTTTCATCTTGATTTTCATTCTGCTTTTCTAGGAGTTCTAGTTGTTTAATTGATCCATTATTTACTAATCAGTGGGTCTAACGCTAAAGTAGCAGCCTTTGATTATTCAGTGTTGTTTGCCAGCGTGTCTGATCTGCTCATTTTAAATTGTGATAAATAAAATACAATGAAGGGGAAAAACTGCACAGAGACAGGACAAAATATAATGAAATCAACAAAAGAGAGTTAAGCATTTAAATCTA
Source organism: Erpetoichthys calabaricus (assembly GCF_900747795.2). NCBI lineage: Eukaryota > Metazoa > Chordata > Cladistia > Polypteriformes > Polypteridae > Erpetoichthys > Erpetoichthys calabaricus. Next base: position 108,613,404 of record NC_041394.2, on the reverse strand, counting down.
TAGCAAAAGCAGAAATATTTCTAAGTATCTTATAAATGTAAGAATCATACTACTGTGCTTTTCTGAATGTTGAATAAAAGAAAAAATAGCAGCTAATTAAATGACATCAGTGCTAGCACTGATTATGAAGCTGGTTGGAACAAAAACCTGCAGCCACAGGGGGTCCCCAGGACCAAGTTTGGGAAACACTACTCTATAAGAATGTTGTATAACTAATGCTACATGATGTTACACTGTAAGACTTCATCAGTGCTACCCCTGGAAGATTACCTGGGAGGACTGCCACAGCAACTTCAGTGTCCACTGCGCGGTTAAGAATGCCAGCGGTACAAACAGTGACACTGCAGGATCAACTTTGATTTGTCAGAATGTTTGACTCCTGGTTTCACAGACAGTTCATGTATATCCAGGTATTCACCTAATAATAACTGTAAAGTTAAATATTGAAATAGTCAACATACCTCTGCCTACTACACCACTGGTAACTTTATTCCACACATTTATGATTTTCTTTGTGAAGGAAAATCTTCTCCAATAGTCTCTCTGTTCTTGTTAAAGTGCTAGGATTTTAAAATAACGATGCACAATACTAATTCTTCATTTGGTGAAACTGAAACAGTTCAGCTCTTTGTCTTTCTCCACAGCTCACACACTGAACTACCAGCGTCACACTAGTTGGTTTTCTTTACATTTTTGTGTAGTGATGTATTTTTTTTTTGTAACATGGAGTTCAAAACTGTATGCAGTATTCCCAATAAGACCTCATAAGGGTGTTGTGTAGCTTAAGTGAAACTTCTGTTGTCTTGTACTCCACTCTTCTTGTTGTGTAACCCAGGGGTAGGCAACGTCGGTCCTGGAGTGCCACAGTATGTGCAGGTTTTTGTTCCAACCCAGTTCCTTAACGAGAACTCAATAATTGCTGATGAAGCACATATTGCTTAAGTGACATTTTAATGCTTCATTTTAGTGGTCTCGCTTGTTAAGGTTCTCCAACTTAATTGCTTATTTCAATCTTAAATTGCTGCATTCAGTGTTTTAATTGCTCCTTATTAGCAATAAGATGTAAAAGACAAAGCAGCCAGCAGTTCTCCAGCTAGCTTTTTTCCAATTACATCTGTGTGTGTTCATCATGCACGGTTTGATTTAATAAAACACTTAATAGAAAAATGTGACAGACTGAAAATGATCTGTTTTAGGCTTCAAATCATTTGGATGATATCCTTGGAAAGGAAAAAAATCTACGATATAAAAGCCTTACATTGCACAGACTAACAAGCCATAAAATTAAATAAGGTTTGAGATTGGCAATGATTGGTTTCTAATTAAGCAATTGGGTTGAATGAAAACCTGTAGCCACTGCGGCTCACCAGGACCGACATTGCCTACCCCTGTTTTACATCTTATTGCTAATAAGGAGCAATTAAAACACTGAATGCAGCAGTTTAAGATTGAAATAAGCAATTAAGGTTGGAGAACCTTAACAAGCGAGACCACTAAAATGAAGCATTAAAATGTCACTTAAGCAATATGTGCTTCATCAGCAATAATTGAGTTCTCGTTAAGGAACTGGGTTGGAACAAAAACCTGCACATACTGTGGCACTCCAGGACCGACGTTGCCTACCCCTGGTGTAACCCACAAATCACAGTATCAACTGTCTTGATGTTGCTTTCGGCTCATCACCCAACTGAAGCTGACATTCATTCAGGTTCTGTCTTCCATATCAGATATCTGTCCGACTTTCTTAATTTTGCCTATATTTCGTAAAACGTGCCCACAGTGCTTTACTTGGAAAGAAATATTCTTCATAACACTGTCAATACACAATAATGCTATGAGCTGACACAGAAGGCTTGCATTTCAATGCAAGACAACTTTTCTAAATCATCAAAACACTACACGTTCTCTGTATATTGGATGAGAAGTTATTCAAAGACAAGTCTGGTATATCAGCCCCAATTCAACCTCAACTCCATTTGAAGGTGCAAAGTAGAAAGATTAAAATGGGCAAAAGAGCACACAGTGGATGGAAGATGACTGGAAAAGCGTGTTATGTTCAGCATCCTGGAGTCACGTTTTCTTTTCCAGACAACACTGCTATTTGATGCGTATTTAATAAAGAAGCCAACTGTGAGCACCTGTAAGACTCTTGTTTCTCAAACAACACACTCTGATGTCCTTGTGCATCGGGGACTTCCCCGTCTTCTTCTGTCCTGGTTAGATCCAGTTTGCCCTCTTCTCTCAAGACAGTAACCAACACTGTTGTATGAAATTTTTGGTTTCTTGGCTGTCTGTCACATGGAATAACCTTCATGTGCAAAAACAAAACAACAAGAGACTGACATGTCTCTTGAGAAATCGGTTTCATTTTGCCATACCAGTACCTTGCAACTCAAGTGAACAGAATAGCGGGCATCAACTACTGTACAAAGGTTTCTCTAATAACCAATTAGCTCTTATACATGACTATTAGGGGATGAGCTAAGGAGTTTGACGATTTGGACATTGAAGAAATGAATGCTGAAAATGGGGCTTTGCAGTCGAATGCAAATAATAAATTAAAAATTAGCGATTTCAAGTATTAATAGCCATTGGAAACACTAGTAATGTATTGGTTGAAATTTTTAATCATTTTAATGGTATCTTGATAAAACAAAGCTCTAAATTTCTATCAAAGACATGAATCTTTCTGGGTGATTCCAAACTTTTGAACGCTAGTGTAAATCATGCAGAAATTGCCCTGAGTGTTGTTCTGCACACAGCACCACAGAGGTGCGCTTGACTTAATCCCCACTCACACAACACAAGTGAAAAACTCACATCTGGTCAATTCATCCTCTAGACGTTTGGCTTATTTTAGCCATATTTGCAACCTGCAAAAGATCTCTTCAAGGGAAAGTTTGTTTAAAAGGACTAGATATTGCAATCCCTGATGACTGAGCAAAGCACTTGCCTTGAGTGGGGTTGGAGGTGTCTTCTTTGTTGGGATGACATTGATGATGACCACTTAGTGATGTTTCCACCAGTTCGACATGTCATCAGTTGTGTACCCCGGCCTCACAGTCGAGGCAGGCCCACCATAGGCTGGTCAGATCTGGGTGTGTATCGAATGGTTACTAAGTGGTCATTTGGCAGCCCATACTGTCTCCTTTTGCTTCAGCCACAACCAGTGACGCTTCTTTCAGCGACAGTGGCGAGTTCCTTAATTGCCTTCTGCTGGGCATGCCCTCTGATGCCCACTTCCTTCAGCAGCCTTGTAGTGGAACTAGCTACAAAGCCCCTGCAGCCCACCTCTACTGGATGCACCTTCACCTTCCAGCTTCGTTCCTCTGCCTCAGCTGCGAGATTGGCAAATTGCAGCCTTTTTCTTTCATATGCCTCATTGATGGCATCCTCCCTACAGACTGTCAGTTCAATAATGAAGACACATCTGTAGAAGTTAGACCAAAGGACCAAATTTGGCCACAGATTGGAGGCGGCAATATTTCAGATGGGAAGGTGAGTCTCTGATTTATGTTGACACGCATTTCCCAATACCTGGCTGTACTCAGAGGGCATGAGTCAGCAGGTGAGGGCTTGGTCCACTGTTTCTCCCCTTCCTGGATGAAGGATGTTAGTTGCAGGAAGGTAGCCTGAGCATTTAGGGAGATGGAATTGGTTGACACTCTCTTGTCCTCTAGTGCTGAGGCCAGGCACCGGTTATGACACCACATGTATCTTCCTTGCGTTTAGCTATTCTTACAGCCCACCAGGATGTGTTTGAAGGTTGCCGGGGCCACACACTGGTGACAGGCTGGGTCCTCTCTACGATAAAGATGTTGGTTTGTTGGCGAGGGCATCATATTATATGTGGCTGTAATTGTGAAGCTTACTTGGTTTGTTCGTTTCCATGTTCCACAGCTTGTTCCATGTGATTTTACGTTGCTCTATGCCATCCCACCTCATCCAGCAGCCTTGCTGGGCTTGGGAGACTGCTCTGGCACATCTGGCTGCTTCCTCCTGGCAGTGCACCTCTTCCACCACCAGATACCGGCGTTCATTTGGTGTAGCCTTTTGCCATATGGGTGTTGTTGGTTCTGAACCAAGTCCCTTTCTGCCATGTCGGACTTGCCCCACAATGTTCCAGTGTCTGAGGGCGGACTTTGTTTCTGCCACTGCTGAAGTTACATCCCATTTTCTCCTTGTCGCTAGGATTGGTGGAGCATTTCTTATGAAGGGCCCGCTAGGACACTTTGATTGTCATATCTAGACTCACTTTGGCGCGTTTATATTCCTGCACAAGGCTTGATATAGGCAGAGAGAGGGCTCCGTTCCCATACAGGCCTATGCTGTTGAGGCATCTTGGTAGTCCAAGCCACTTCTTCACTTGTGCCCTCACCATCGTCTCCAGCCATTTGATATGGGATGGTGTGACCTCATGTGACCACAGCTCCAATTTTCCAGGGAGAGCAGTGGTGTTAGTTTTCTTAAGGCCACTAATTGTGTCCTGCCTGAGTTGTTCCACCTGTTCGAGGTCTTTAAGTCTGTGCTGTACCAACGTCCAAGGCTTTTAATTGGCTTCTCCAGGATTGTTGGTATTGGCTCATCATTTATGGAGAAACTCTTGTTAGGAAACTGGCCTTTGACAATGGAGATGCTGCGGGATTTGCTGGATTTTATCTCCATTCATGCCCATTTAATGTATTCTTGGAGTTTAACCAGCAGGTGTTTTTTGCATGCTGGTGTTGTTGTGATTGTAGTCATGTCATCCATGTACGCCCTGATTGGAGGAAGACGTAGCCCATTTTTCAGATATTTTCCTCCAACCACCCACTGTGCTATTGTGAAGGCCAGAGGAGACATGGTACAACCTGCCATTATGCCATTCTCAAGCTGCTGCCAGGCAGTGGTAGTGCCCCATGTTGTGATGCAGAACTGGAGGTCCTGGAAGTAGGCTTTGACCTGCTTTGTTATGCTGTCGGGGAAATAAAAGAAATTGAAAGCTGCCCACAGAATCTCATAAGGAAATGACCCAAAGGCACTGGCAAGGTCTAGAAACACCACATACAGATTATTCTTTTCCTTTTTGGCTGTCTGCACCTGGTGACAAATGAAGTTAGCGTGTTCCAAACATCCTGAAAAGCCATCTATTCCTGCTTTCTGCATTGCGGTGTCCATGATGTTGTTATAATGCAAGAAAGCTGAGAGTCTTTGGGCCACAACACTGAAGAAGATCTTTCTTTCCACGTTTAGGAGACTAATCTGGTGGAACTGGTTGATGGTTGAGGAGGTTTTCTCCTTGGGAATCAGGATCCCTCCTGCCCTTCACCATAGCTTTTGGCATGAATCGCTTCTTCCATGCCAGCTCCATTAGTTCCCATAGGTACTTCAGGACACCAGGGGTATTCTTATAAAGCCTATATGGAACACCGTTGGGCTCAGGGGCTAATGCTGATCTAGCTCACTTTACTGTGCTCTCAACTTTGCTCCATATAGGGGGCCTTGTGTCCATCTGGTGCTGTGGTGATTGGATTGGTGGCATGTCGCCTGGAATGGTGATTGGTACATGTCTCTGATTGCCAGAATAGGTCTTCCTCAGGTGCACTTTAAGTTCCATTGCAGGTACTTTAAAGGTCCCAGTTTTCTCCTTGACAAAGAGGATTTTGAAGAATTTTTGTAAGGATCTCTGTAGAAGGTAGTCCTGGTTCACTTTTTCTTCTTATGTTGCTTCCTCAGACTCTGCAGCGTTGGAAGGCACTGCTTGATTTCCTCTTCTGTTGCCCTCCTCCACTGTTTTTTCAGGCTCCTTCTTTCTTTCACAAGTCTTTCAATCTCTTGCAGTCTCCTGGACTTGGGTTGGGTCGATGGTTCCTTCCATGCCCTCAGGTTCTTGGGAAAAATATAACCCTAAAACAGAGAAAGGCCAGCTTCCATCTTAGAGCATTTCTAAATTTAGTTTCATAAATTATAATGCAGATGTCAGTGATGTTTTCAGAAACCTACGGTAACTGACAGATTTGATTTAACATTTAGAGTTTGCTAGATAAGTGGTTTATAAAAAATATGGCTTGAGGTGAGGCTACAAACTTGAAAGAGATTAGACTTGAGGAACAACCTGCTGAGGGAGTAATAATTATGAAACCTGGAAAATGATCAGTCACTGTAGAGCTATCATTAAAGCTCATTATTTATGCAACGATTCATAACTTGTCACTTACTATAAAAGCAAGTACTGAATTTGGCAATAGGCTCACAAAATGTAAAGAAATCATGAAGTCTTTGTTAAAAACAGGTAACTTCAAACAGGCCTAAATAACAACAATCCTACTGACACACACATTAGGAAGGTTAATCTCACACAAGGAGACACCAGTAGACATGTAAACTCTTAGACTGAAAGACTAAAGTTATTGCTCAGAAATTCTGTGTAACTGCAGAGCTCACAGTTCATAACAGCAATGAAAATCAATGAAAATCATGGTGCACTGTGGGCCTTATAATAGACTAGGGGGCTTAACTCCCTGCTCACTTCGCTCGCCAACCCCCAGGCTGGCACTACGCGATAGCCACTTTGTGGTTCAGCTGCTTGCGTAAGGGGATGCGGATGTACAATTTAAACAGATTGTTATTTTCATGGGAATTGTTACACATGCATAATATAACTAACTATTTTACATTACAGCAAGTAATTAACCATATTAAAAAAATAGTAAAACCTAATAATTTGAAAGTAAATTATATTTCATGTTGCGTTAGAGTTATTCATTGCGCTATATGATTTCATTCTGTTTGGATTTGAAATTAACACGCAAATACTTTTTAAACTTACACTTTTATTGTAAAAGTAAATTTTTTTAATTTAATTTTCGTCAATATCTCATTGAATTTTGATTCTGTGTTTGGACTATCATCGTGACAGCGTAACGTATAACTGCCCGTGAGTGAATTTTGTTTCTTTCTCTCTAATAAATAAAACAACTTTTTCGAATGTTTGGCTCTGAGATTTGTTAATTGTCTTTGCAAAAGTTATTCTAACCAGAAACTGTTAATGTTTCAATACGAATGGCATATCAAGATCTCCTTTGTTGTCTAATGTTATCAGCAGAAGTTTTACTACATTACCTTTCTTGGATACATCCTTCTTTCAACAGTAATTTGTGCGGTGGAAGACCGGATGGTGTTAACAGTTGTAGATATTCTACAGGATATTGTAAGTTGATGTTTTCATCTTCCGCACAATTACCACCAACTGTTTCAGCATAGTCTATTGATACGCATTTAACCAATTTGCTGTGTAACCGATTGACAATTTTCGCATTAATTCATTTGACTTCATCGTTTCTCGGTGCTAGGATTGCCTGTGTACTTATTTCTTCTGTTGATAAACCCTTTGTAATGAAATTGATCAATAAAATTTGGACATAATAAGTCTTCTTTTATTGGGAACTTAAAGTGAGAAAACGTAGAAATTTATAAGAGCTGAGAGAGCAGGAACTGTGTCTGTCAAAAGCATTCACACAAATGAGAGGCGACAGCGCCATATGCGTGGCTGAATATGGTTGAGAGGAGGGCATGACTTGAAAAAATCTCATGGCCAAAGTCTCGACTCGCGGGACTTGAAATTATCTCTGTGAAAAAAGTCTCATCTCAGGATTTATAATAGAGACATATATAATATGTAATGTCAAACATCTTCATCCACAGCTCGCAACAAAACAAAATGATAAAATGGAGCCTAGCATTACTTATCAAAATGTTAAAAGGGAACCTAGAATTAATAATAATAGTAGTTTTATTTATATAGCTCCTAATCATAAACTCAAGGCCACTTTACAAACATACAATACAAGCATAAAACAAGCATTATAAAACAAGTTAGAATATATAACATAATACATTTTTATTATTGTAAAAGATGAACTGATGGGTAAAGATTATTAGGTTTCAAATTAAGGAATGATAATGTTGAGCAAAAATATGTGCTTTGAGGATGGACTTAAATAAGGTCACAGAGATACTGTAGAAGGTTGTTCCAGAGTGTGGGGGCCGCTACACTGAAAGATCTGTGTCCCACAGGAGACAGACATGTCAGAGGAACAGAAGGTAGACCGGTGTGTGAGGATCCGAGTACGTGAACGGGTATTGTAGGGACGGAGAAGTTCCGAAGTAAAAGAAGGAGCAAGGCCAGGAGTTTTAAATGTGAGGACAAGTCGTTTATGTTTTATACGAACTGCCACAGTAAGCCAATGTAACTGAATGGAAGCAGGTGTGATATGCGAATATATAATCTAATTAACAATATCTGGTTGATTATGTATTTAATATACCTACATTTATTAGAAATGATCATAGTATTAATTCATGATAATAATCCAAGTAAATGTGGTATATCTTTGTTTTTGTTGATTAATCTGTGGAAAGCACCTTGAGTTGCATGTAAATGTACGGTAAAGTGCAATATAATTAAAGTTATTATTATTATTATTAATCTGGCAGCAGGATTGCATATATTTTGCAGTTTATTAAGAGATTTGGCAGGCAGGCCTGAAAGCAGTACTCTACATGAGAAATTGATAACTGTATGAACAAGAATGTCTGCATCATGAAACTCGAGAGAAGAACGGACCAATGGTTTATCGACACACCATTTTTTGGTACCCTGTATTACTGAGCCTCCAAGGATAATAAAAACCAAAGATATATTTTTTTTAGGAATTCTTCATTCTTTCCATAAGATCTTAAATTGGCTAAACATGCATCCTTTACAACTGTAGTTGTAGCGTTACGAAGTTACCAAGATCCCAGAAAAAAAGATTTAGCATTAGCATAAAATGATATGTTTATTGATGTGAGATGTGATTATTTGCCATAGTTGTTTGGATTTTTTTTGTCATTGTATTGTATATGTAGCAAGTGATGCAAGATCAACTAAAATTTGAATGAAGTATCCTAATCTGATTTCCTCCATTGAGCTCTTGCTGTTCCACATCAAGTTACTGTGATGTCAAAATATTGAGACTTCATTTTGTTTACTTCATTTTCTACATTGCAGAAATTAGAAATTTTCTAATAATGTTTGCTTTCTGTGATTTTAATGGATACTGTATTTCCTTGGGGAATGGATCTTTAATGTATTTTTGATTGTGATCAATTACTGATTGAGAATAATATATGATACATAGCAATGTAAAAACAGGAAAACATGTACAGTATATAAAATTACACATAAGTCAAAGAAAAACAACTTACAAACTGCGTTTGAAAAATCATTAACTAATAAATTGTTAGATGTTAGCGAGGTCATAAACACCAGCCCCCCAGACTCTATGGCCCCAACCCTAAATTGCCCACTCACCCGTGACAGTAAACACCTTGGATCTTTTATGATTTTTTTGTTAGCTTTGGTATTACAGTTTCAGCCAGCCAGACATTCCACCCACGTGAAGACTTCTTGGTGGATTCCCATTACAATTGTGCTAATTTTATGACAAATTCTGTACTCCAGTAGTTTAATTTCTTCTGGTATCCATTTTTTTTTCAGGATTTAGTTATGTTTTTCTCCCAACCAGACCAACAATGTGTATGAAAACTGAAGAATCTGAAGTTGTTGAAGCAAAGCCATGTGGCAATTCATCAGCATATTATCTACTGAGACAGAAACAAAGCACACTTGAAAATCTTCAAGTTCTACTGTATTTAAAGAAGCTGTTCACCAGATAATCCTGACTAAATGAGTACTTACTTGCTATGTAACTTCCCATGTTGTCTGATGTGGTCTTTCTATTAGCCACTTTCTGAAACGTATGTTGAAACACGGAAGCAGACTAAATTCAAACCTGAGTTTCTGCTTTACTTTAAACGTACTCCATGACAACAACAATTTATTTCTTGTGCAGCTCAAAACCACACAAGGAATGTCTCAGCGGGCTTTATCAGTCCCCGTGTCAAAAATGTAAAATGTGATCTACCTGGGAATTCATATTTATATAATATTATCTACTTTGGAAACCAAACAAATGCTGCTCTGGTGTAGCAGCCCATGGTGGGTTGGTTACTGTCCTGTGAAGCGACATGCCCACCACACTCAAACCAGGCTACTTTAGCAGGTTCAGGTCATTTATTTGGCTAATTCGAGGTATGCTTACACATGTATAAGAGGAAGCTGGAAATCCCGATGAACACTCCTGCAGACTTCACACAGACAGAGATCAAAGTGTAGTTGCAGTCAGTCTTTCAGCCATGTTCTAAAAGAATTAACATTTTAAACTACAGATGCGACGCTCTTTGACACTGTGGCGTCGCTGTCAGACCAAATCCAACTCCTCCCCAGTCTTTCTGCACAAGCTGGAGTTCAACTAAAAATTCTGAGACTGCATCCCACAACCCAGCAGTGGCTTATTTTTCTTTGGTTAGTTCTACTCCTTCGTACGGAAACTGAAATACAAGAGAAAAAAATCACGGACGTGATACTGTCTCATGCATAACTAATTAAGCATGTCGAGCATTGGACATAATAAACGTTGAAGGTTTCTCTTTCATACCATAGCTGTAACTCTAGTGGGTGGAGTTAGACCACTGCGACGAGCTTATGCAGGATGGAAATCAGCCAATCATCGTTGCCCTAGAAGGCGAAGTGCCCCACCCACAATGCCTGGTAGGCTGTCAAATTTGGGAACGTCACTTTTGCTAGGCTGTCCAAAGGTGTATGCTTGACTGTGGACGAGTATCAATACGGAAACCACTTAAGGCCTCTTTGAAAGCGTGTAAGCGAAAAAGAAGTGTAACACAAAAAAAGCGAGGGGGATTTAAAGGTGGCAGGAAATAACTGTTTCTAACTAAAGTCAGTACCGCCCTGTTTTTAAAAAGGAAAAGCATTGAAAGTTATTTCGGCAATTCCGGTAGGTGAAACGTTAAACCTCGGGGTGTGTTTCTTAGGCTAGAATCATAAGTTGTACTTTCAGCATAGCTGAAACGAAATGAATTATCGTTCTTTTGTTTTTGGAGAAACTTTGCATTTCAACCAGTCTTCCTTGCGTCTTACATGTTTGTTAGTAGAGTAGTATTGGAAAGAATATGATTGGTCGAGTACGATCGGTTAATGCTAGTTAATTTTTACTGTTGTATATCATTTATAGAAGATAAGCCGTTAAACTGACAGCTTGGTGTACCTGAGTCGGGTTCTCTGCTTTGAATCTGTGACACCTGCGTTCATTCCCGACATGAAGAGAAGTTACAGCGAGGAGCTGAAGTTTTTCGAGAGAGCCTCTCCTTATAGCTGGCGTATCAAACAAGGGTTTGTCCCGAACATGCAGGTAAGTCCTTGTTATCTGATCAAGCCGAGAGGACTCTCTAGTAACCAGTGTACCTCTCCCTTTTTGATTATGTTTACTTTACCCTGTAGGTGGAAGGCATTTTCTACGTGAACGAGCCGCTGGAAAAGCTAACCTTTGATGAGTTACAGCAAGCAGCTGGAGGAGAAGGTGACTTCCTGTGGCAGTGAATAAATGATAACGGCCCTTTTCTCCGGATTACAGTGGATGTTTGATAAACGAGTCAGTAGGAATACCAGAGTCATAGAAGACTAGTAGATAACATTTTAAAATGTACATATATAGAATACAAACCTTCGTGCATCTATCTATACAAGAGTCTTTCTATTAACTGCTTGAAACAAATGTCCCCTATAGGATGGCATCTATTCAGTGTGTGTGTGAATTCACGTGAAAATAAATGGCAAACAAGAAGGCAGTAATTCTAGAAGTAATACTTTAAAAACATATACTTCATTACAAATAAATACAAGGTGCATAGTCTTTCTCAAGGGACCAGATAAGGCCATCAATAGGTTTTATGTCACAGGGATCAGCATTTTCACTTTGCACTGCTTGGATTTCAGCCCTTTTCTAGGTTGTAGTGACATGTTCATGGTGTTTACACGACTTTCCCCAGGAGTCCATGCGTACCTGAAGAAGTCCTTCAGTTGCACAAGTAGCTGCCATAGCACTGCTGCACGTTGGGTGAACAAGCCCTTTTCTGTCAGAGTAAGACTAGGCACCCATAATCTTGTGCTGGATAAAGTTTGTTCTGAAAATCAATTGGCTGTAATCTGCACCAGTTTCAAATTTTTGTATTTATCAAAACCAGAAGAGTTTTCCACTTTTAAATGGTCATGTTTGTGTTTATTTAATGATAGTACTTACAGATTTGTAGTTTGACATTAATAGCACTATTTGCATCTTCAGTATAGTAAAGTGTATACATTTTATTTATTTATTTAAGGACATGGAGGATTTCTGCCAGCAGTGAAGCAGATTAGCAATGTAGCAGCATTACCTGGAATCGTTCATGTGAGTAAAATCTAATGTTTTCTTCAAGACTCCTGGAAAGACTTTGTGTTACACAATAATAATAATAATTCATTACATTTATATAGCGCTTTTCTCAGTACTCAAAGTGCTATCCATAACTGATACTAAGGTTTGTAGCAGAACTGATACCCGCGTCAGATGAGACCAAGTCAGGAAGTTACAGCTCAAACTGCTGTTACAACTTCAGACACGTCAAGCGGATTCCAAATGTTTAAGGAGAGAAGTGTACTTCTTTATACACAACATAATATAAACCTGCAGTTAACTACCAAATCTTAAATTTAAAACAAGACACCATGATGGATTTGAAGAATAATGTCAGGTTGAGATATTAAGGCAGTATACCTGATAGAACAGTGTGATGGGCTTATTGATGGTTCTTTCATTTGAAATTGGTTATAAATCGGAGTCCTCTCGATATCTTTGAAGTTTTATTTATTTATGTATAACTAGCCATTGTACCTGTCAAAGACCGGGAATAGCAAATACTTTTCTATTCTTCTGTCTTTTGCTCTGTGTGTACCTTGAGTGCCTTTCTGTCTGAATTTGCATATGTGAACGTCTCTTAACCGGCGTGTTCCCATGAAGCCTCCTCCTCGAACTCTGTCATTATTTTCAAGGCACCTTTCTCTCCTCGTGTCCCACTTTATACTTGCTGTCTTTGAAGGCGACTCCCTCAGCACGACGCCTCGTATGCCTTTACTCCCACCATGCATCTCCCACTTCCTTTTTCACCATGTCAACAAAGCCAGACTGACCAATCAGATTGCTCCGAGAGCCTGGACACACCGACCTTAGTGTTTTATTATGTAGTAGATTATATCTTGGCTTGGGAAGCCGTATTTGGCACACAAAACAAAATCCAAAATGAGAAACCGAAATCTGAAGGAAAAGTTAGCTTATTAGTTGTGTTTATCTATACATTTATTTTGCAGTTAGATTTTTGTGTTAAGTATCAGATTTCTTACAAAAATATTGAGACAGTGGCCAAAATATATTTCATCATGGTGACTTGTTAGTAAGGGTGGCAGGGTGTCATGGCGCGGTGGTAACGCTGCTGCCTCACAGTAAGGAGACCAGGGCTCATGTCCCAGGTCCTCCTTGTGTGGAGTTTGCATGTTCTCCCCGTGTCTGCTCGAGTTTCCTCCCACAGACCAAAGACATGCAGGATAGGTGAATTGCTGATCCTAAATTGGCCCCAGTGCCTGGATGTGTGCGTGTTTGCCCTGTGATGGACTGGCCTGTGCTAGCTGGGATAAACTCCAGCAGCTCCTGTGACCCTGTTCAGGACTAATGACTGACTGACTTGTTGAAAGGATTACTGTGTTGGGTTTGGTCAACTACCATGTTGGAAGGACCATTTATGTATGTATAGATAAAATATATAAAAAGGTTGATTAAAAGGCTTTGAAGTGGATTCCAAAAGAGATGCGGTGCTGCTGATTTTCTGAGTGTCTCTGCTCCGGTCTCCTAAAATACGAGTTACAAGTGTCTGGTAATTGTGGTGTATAGTATACACAGACCTATATATATAGACCTATACAGTTATGTCATTAATCAATTAAGCAGATAAAAGGCCTAGTTGATTTGAGGTGTGGTGCTTGCATGTGGAAGATTTTGCTGTGAACAGACAACATGCGGTCAAAGGAGCTCTCCATGCAGGTGAAAGAAGCCATCCTTAAGCTGCGAAAACAGAAAAAACCCATCCGAGAAATTGCTACAATATTACGAGTGGCAAAATCTACAGTTTGGTACCTGAGAAAGAAAGCAAGCACTGGTGCACTCAGCAACGCAAAAAGACCTGGACGTCCACAGAAGACAACAGTGGTGGATGATCGCAGAATCATTTCCATGGTGAAGAGAAACCCTTCACAACAGCCAACCAAGTGAACAACACTCTCCAGGGGGTAGGCGTATCGATATCCAAGTCTACCATAAAGCGAAGACTGCATGAAAGTAAATACAGAGGGTGCACTGCAAGGTGCAAGCCACTCACAAGCCTCAAGAATAGAAAGGCTAGGTTGGACTTTGCTAAAGAACATCTAAAAAAGCCAGCACAGTTCTGGAAAAACATTCTTTGGACAGATGAAACCAAGATCAACCTCTACCAGAATGATCGCAAGAAAAAAGTATGGAGAAGGCGTGGAACAGCTCATTATCCAAAGCATACCACATCATCTGTAAAACACGGTGGAGGCAGTGTGATGGCTTGGGCGTGCATGGCTGCCAGTGGCACTGGGACACTAGTGTTTATGATGATGTGACACAGGACAGAAGCAGCCGAATGCATTCTGAGGTGTTCAGAGCCATACTGTCTGCTCAAATCCAGCAAAATGCAGTCAAATTGATTGGGCGGCGTTTCATGATACAGATGGACAATGACCCAAAACATACAGCCAAAGCAACTCAGGAGTTTATTAAAGCAAAGAAGTGGAAAATTCTTGAATGGCCAAGTCAGTCACCTGATCTTAACCCAATTGATCATGCATTTCACTTGTTGAAGACTAAACTTCAGATATGCTCTTTTTCAACAACCATGTCCACATTGGTGCCAAAAAAGTATTAGTATTGTATTGTATTATCATTAGACATTTTAATGTGTTTAAACGGTATACTTTCAGCAGTTCTTTCTTATCAGAACCCCACATATTAGGACTAATGCCCTTCATGTATCACGTTTGAGTGTTGGTCTGTAAAGAACTCTCAAAGGTAGCCTATGATTTGAGCATCCTTTGACATTGATGGTCGAAGAAAAAATTGCACTCCTGGTGCAAATCATAACGGAGAATCAAAGAGTGATGGTGTGCAAAATGTCATTCACTTTAAGGATTAGTGCTACAGGTCTGTTGAATCCATTCTTTGCAAAGTTAGATGTGAGCAAGGTGAGTCCACGTAGTATACCCAGTGTGAGGGATTGCCGGCCATATATTCCGGCCAACACCTCCAAGCCGCCAGATGGAGCCCTCCTTGCAGCATGGAGGTGCCCCGAATGCCAGCAGGAAATCATGGACCTTGGAGTTTTTCTTCACAGCCCTGCTGGATACCATAGGGGCCGCCAGGAGTCGCAGCAGGGAGGCCCAGGGATTTATGCTTTCCATACAGCCCGGAAGTATTTCCAAGTCACGGGAACGGAAGAAATGATATACTTCCGGGCTGAAGAAAAGAAGTTTTTACCTGACCCAGAAGTGATAGAAAGTCACATGGACTGAGGGACAGAACCACTTCCGGGTCAAGGACTATAAAAGGATTGTGGGAAATCCCAGACGCTGAGCTGGGTGGAAGGGTGGCAACGCGTTTGGGAGTGGAGGATTGCTTATTGATTAGTGATTTGTTTATTGTTTGAGTATTGCGGAGAGTAGGGTGCTTTGTGCACTTATTTATAATAATAAATATTAATTTTGGACTTTTATCTGGTGTCTGACGTCTGGTCTGAGGGTTCAAGGGGTCACGGGGACCCGTAAACTGTCACACCTGAATATGGACTCCTGAAATGAAGTATTCCTGAATCCTGCATTTCAAGGAAAGTCTCGCGCTAAGTCATTCAGCTTGGGAGAAATTTGGATACACTTTGACTAAGAAAGTCTCAATACATGCTCAATAATCCAGGTAAGGAAATTCTAGAAAGTTGATTCAGTTCATCTGGACATAGTTAACTATGTCCAGATGAACTGAACCAACTTTCTAGAATTTGAGTAACAAACCAAACGACATATGAAATGGTGGAAGCATTGTGATTCATATCACAGTTTTTGTTTGTGATGCTGAGGGTTTAGTATGTTGATTGTTTGCCTCAGGAGGTTTGTATTAACTTGGCGAGATCACACTGCTTTTCTTTAGCAAAGTGGTGAGAAAAGCTGTCAAGTATTTCCCTTCTAATTTATGAAAACGTTCTGTTCACTGTGCACGGGCTGCTTTGTAAAACAGTGCTGCCAATCTACCAGTTTGCTATCTAGACCTGGCCCTGTATGACCTCCATCACTTCCCAAATCTGAAAGGCTACTTGTCTGGAACTTTCTTTGCTAAATAAGCCACATCAAGTCACCCTAAGAAGGGAGAAGAAACATTTAATTTGTGCGTAGCACAGAATTGTTTGAGAAGAGTGTTTGACCTAATAGGTTAGGTTCAAAGCTTTTTGATCACCCCAAATGTGACTAAGTAATCCAACACTGACTAACTCATTTAACTCAGTTCAGGGGCATGCAGACCTGGAACAGAAATAAATATGTCATTTTATTTAATTACCTGCATTGACAGTTAGCCTTGTCACAGGAATCCAGAGCTCATCTCTGTGCAAAACTGAAACCTGCCATGGGCTAGACATTCGTCTGTCGCTGAGCACACACTTGCCCAGTCATTTTAAAATTTGGTAGTGAAACAGAATACAGTGTGTCTGTAAGAGGAAAGTGCAGGAAAAAATGCACCAGAGGAGAGCATGTACACAGATGGCGGCTCATCACTGAATCAAGCCAGGGCATAGATACAATTCTGAGATAATATGGTAAGCTCATCTGGTAATACTGTCACATCACTCAATGGAACATTGGTCTTTTTCACTTAAAAAATAATCAAACACAAGTTAATTTAAAAAATGAGATTCTCACTTATAAGCCCTTTTAGGGCTTTTGCATAGATTTTTTTTTTCCTTCAGAGAATTCCTATAAATGTGTAATATTTGTGAACCTTATCTTTCCAGTTCTCCCAGTCATTTACTACAGTTCATTGTTTTGTTCACTTTAAATGGACTAATCATAGCTATTGTACTACCATTAGAAACCAAAATGTTATGGATTTCTTCTAATTGTCTGATTTCTCTAACATGTTATTCTAATTTAATGTAAATTGTTTAAATGAGTGTTTTTTATTGTTCAAACTGATTTGGTTTTCTTTTTGGAGTTTGGTAGAAAGTTTTAAGTAGACAGGCAATTAATTATATGAGCCACCATCTGAATTTGACAGATATAGAAACTATAGTGAATTAACTTTGAATTGGCCAAAATATTTGAGTAATAAAAATGTGTTGTTGAAATTCTTAACAAATTGTAACTTACAGAAGTCAATTGGCCTTCCTGATGTACACTCGGGCTATGGGTTTGCAATTGGAAATGTAGCTGCCTTTGACATGGACAACCCCGATGCTATAGTCTCTCCAGGTAACGTACCATAAGCATGTGTTTTTATTTATTTTTTCTTCTTTCCCCCATATGTATTTTAGAAAGGTTAACTCAAATTGGTCCATAGTAGGGGAGGGTTTGTGCTTGTGCTCTCAAGCAACCCATCCAGGACTGAGCACTGCCTTTTGCTCAATGCATAGAATAGATTGTGTCTTCTTGAGACCCAAGTTTGAAATAACTGGGTTCAGAAAATGAATGGATGACAAAGACCTTTGCCTTATATACTGTGATTAATGTGATATTAAATTATACATTATAAACGTCTATGCGTGTAAGTGTGTGTGTGTGTCTGTCCAGCCTGGAAGTGAGAGGTGGAGTTGGGCTAAGGGCTTCACCTCAGAGGATAGACGAGCGAGGCCAGCACGGCGGCAAAGCGAAACCTCTGAAGAAAGAGACATTCGCTTAGCGGCTAATACAGAAGTGAGGTGAGCACATCAGCAAAACGAATCCTCCTAGGAGAGAGACGCCCAGAGTAGTTCCTTTCAATTACCTGACATCTCTACATTTCAATTTTTTTTTCTGACGATTTCAATAGTTTCTAGGACCTGGGACTTTTTACAGCACGGGCTTACACAGCTAGTACATTATAATCACTAATGTGCTGCTCGATATTATGAGGATCAATGCATGTTTTATAACCTACATAGTGTATATGCAAGAAAAGACCTAAAATATCTAATATAACAAAAACATGTGACTATGTGAGTGTGGCAGTCTCACTTGAATTACTTTCTGAACATTCCGGCACTTTAGATGTGTTTATCACTGTTGTTATCCATATGGAGTTTGCACATTCTTGCCACGTGTATTTGGGTTTTCCTCCAAAATCCCCAAAGGTTCAGTGGGCTATGCAGTGTACTGATGTTTTGTCCAGAATTGTTTCATACCAGCATTAAGCGCCATTAAGAATGCTACATTATCAGTTTGCAAAATGTATGAAAAATGTACTAAATTTAAACGTTTTGGGTATATATATATATATGTAATATTTTTTTTGTTAGGTCTACTGTATTTGTAGGTTATGGTGGAGTTCTAATAGACTGTTTTAAGTATTTTTAAATTAAATATTATATAAACATGGATTTTGTTTTTTGTTTTTACTTTTTTTATAATTTTATTGATGTGACAGTGTGTCTGTGTGAATCTAGGTGTAGTGTATGCCACACAATGTTTTTGTATGAGGAGTTTCAAAATGTTTTGCATGTACAACAGCCAAATTCATATACAGTTTTATTTTTATACATCATGTATCTTGTGTAATACTTCAATATATTTCAATTTATAAATTTCATTTTGTAGATTTCTGTTTTTACATAAAGTAGAAAATATTTGCTCATGTTTTAGAGGTCATGTGCTTTTTGCAGGTTTTATTTTTTACTGTATTGTTTTCAGTTACGCTTTTTTTTTTACTTGTTTCTTTTAAATAGCATCTCACTTTTTATGTGAAATAGCTTTAAATTACGCTAAGTATTATTCAAAATGTATTTGTTATGGGTGAGCCAGGAATGAATGGTTTCTGTTTTCACCTTCCAGGTGGTGTGGGTTTTGATATAAACTGTGGCGTCCGGCTGTTGCGCACTAACCTACACAAAGACGATGTTGAGCCAGTTAAGGAGCAGCTGGCTCAGGCAATGTTTGATCACATTCCAGTAGGTGTTGGTTCCAAGGGTGTCATCCCCTTAAGTGACAAGTAAGACCAGCCATTTTTTATCTGTAGTAAATTACATTCTGAGTCAGTGGTCGTTTTGCTTTGTGTGTCCTCTTGCATTGTTTTTAATTAAAAAAAATCATATTTTTTAATATTGATAGCATTCATTATGTAAATATTTAGTGCTATAGAAGGGGTGCATATTGTGTTATTTTGTACAGCTGTGTGAACAGCTAAATTAGATTTTTGTTTGAATAATTGCTGTTTTTCTAAAGGCTAGGGCAGAGCAGTCCATATATGTAGATATATCATCTTCCATTCTTGCATGTTGATCATGTGACGAAAAACAAAATAAGCAGTTCCTTGTGATTGAATGAAGTTGAAGAAGAGAGAAAAAAATTCCTAATCGTTACAGTAGCATAGCATTAAAAGAGAAGATAATTAGTTTGATTTTTTTTTTCCATTTTAAGACTATATTCATCAAATCCTAAGAGGTTTTATTTAGGAACATTTTAGATAGGCAGAATGTCCGGTGGGGGCCGGGTAGTCTTTTGGCCTTGGAACCCCTGCTTAGTTTTTCTGTCCTCCTAGCCACTTTTTCTTTAATATTATTGCCTAATCTTAATTGTTTTTCTTTTCTTGTAACTTTCTTTTTGTCATCTTGTAAACACTTTGAGCTATATTGTTGTATGAAAATGTGCTTTATAAATACATTTTGTTGTTGGAATTCAAGTATGTTGGCAACCATAAGATTACTGAAGCCTATTTTGATCTGCAAGGAGTATTTCCTTTCATATAAAACTGCATGTTGCACATGTAATTTAAGGTATTTAAAAACAAAATCCTTAATGAATATCCGATTTTTCACAGAGACCTCAATGAAGCACTTCAGCTAGGAATGGACTGGTCTCTGAGAGAGGGCTATGCCTGGCCTGAGGACAAGGAGCACTGTGAAGAGAATGGAAGAATGCAACAAGCAGATCATAGCAAGGTGTCTTCAAAGGCCAAGAAACGGGGGCTTCCTCAGGTAAGTTGGGTTAACGCAGGAAAAATCATGAAATACAAGCATTTCTTGAGATTGTGAGATTAATTAAAGCCCTGATAATACTGCAGAAAGTAGGCAGTAATATAAAATTATTTTTTGACCATATCCAGTGATTCTAAACAATTAAGACTTTTTAATCACTATTATTATTAAAAAAACACTGATACTTGTGAGATGATTGTAGATGTGAAAATGAAACTGACATCTCCTTTACCAGATATTTGTAAGCCATCATTACAATCCATTTCTGATCGGGTATCTTCACCAATTGTCATCTGGATAAAAAAAAATACTTTAAACAGAACTAAATAATCAAACTAACTAAATAGAATGTGTATCAAAAGGAGATCACCACATGAGCCATGATTAAATTAAACAAAAATATAACATTCTTTCATTTCACTTTTTTGAACTTGGCCATTCCAGTACAGTTGTGGTGTACTGGAGTCCATCAGGAAGGCAGCATCAGGAACAAACCACAAACCCTTAGGTGCCACCTAAAATTTCATAATTCTAAAATTATTTGTTTCTTAGAGTAAGTTATACTGTACATTTGTGCTTTAATGAGACTGGCATTACAGTACATGCTATGTCTTTTGCTTTATTTTCAAGATTTTTAGTTTTTATATTGGCTACTTCTGATTTTGTCAAAGTTGAAATCACTACAACACAGTTATTTTGTTCCATTTTTATTTTTGTAATATGTTTGCTTTTCCATACTGCAACCCATATTAAGTAACTGAAACTTACTTCAGGAAAAAAGAGAACGGACGTACTTTCAGAAAGGCATAAAGGTTATTCATTGAAACAGTGTTTTTGTAGATTAAAAAAGAATAATAATATTTTTTGGGTAGAATTAATTTTAAAGCACTGGATACAGTATATGTGACTTGCCTAAGTATAATAATTTATCCAGTTTGTAGGAGCAGGAAGGAGCCTATTATGGCAAGGAATTGCACACTTTTACACAGTGTAATTCATCTTTAGGATTTAGGAGGAAACTAGCAAATGTCCAAAGAATGCTGGACACCAAAAGAAAGTACAGACTTTGAAGTAACACAAATTGAAATATTGAATTTGTTGTACTAAGAACTTAATGAAGCATTTTTTTTTCTTTTGTAGTTGGGAACACTGGGAGCTGGAAATCACTATGCAGAAGTTCAGGTTGTGGAAGAAATTTTTGATAAACAGGCAGCCAATACTATGGGTATCGATCGTGAGGGACAGGTCTGCATCATGATCCACAGTGGCAGCCGAGGCCTTGGTCACCAAGTGGCTACAGGTAATAGTATATCTATAATAATAAAAGGCAAAGCCCTCACTGACTGACTGACTGACTCACTCACTCACTCACTCACTGACTGACTCATCACTAATTCTCCAACTTCCCGTGTAGGTGGAAGGCTGAAATTTGGCAGGCTCATTCCTTACAGCTTACTTACAAAAGTTAGGCAGGTTTCATTTCGAAATTCAAAGCGTAATGGTCATAACTGGAACATATTTTTTGTCCATACACTGTAATGGAGGAGGCGGACTCACGTATCGCGTCATCACGCCTCCTACGTAATCACGTGAACTAAAAACAAGGAAGAGATTTACAGCACGAGTCACACGCGGGAACGAAGGTAAATGACGTTAATTTTTGACTGTCTTTTAATACTGTGTAAGCATACATATTAACACATGTGCAATTAAACGTGTGCATTTACGGGGTGATTTCTCAGGCTTAAAAGCTCACCTTTTATCAAACGCGGGAACAAAGGTAACTGACGTTGTTCACTGTCTTTTAATACTGTGTAACCATACATATTAACACATGTGCAATTAAACGTGTGCATTTACGGGGTGATTTCTCAGGCTTAAAAGCTCGCCTTTTACTAAAAAGGTAAATGCAAAACTATTTTCAATCAGTTTATTGAAACGCTCCCGTTAAGGATTGCAATAACATATTCGCGAGATAAAAGAACGAAGTAGGGGGAAATGGAGGAAGAGCCGCAAACAGTGAACAGCAAAAAATTAATTAAACAATTGAGAACAGAGCGACTTAAGCATACAAGCATGTTCATAAGGGAAACAAAGCACGGTGTAAAACGTAAGTTTAAATTAAGTTTATAGAAACGCTCCCGCTGCGGATTGCAATAACATATTCGCGAGATAAAACTTTAATGAGAAGACACGAGGTATAAACGAACCACACGCCGTGGCGCAACGTTAGGGGCAACAGTTTCAACCATTCTATGATCTGCTTCTCGCAACTGAAAGACGGCACATGGCGGATGTTAGCCGACTTGCTGACCGCAACGTTAGGGGCTTCAACTATGGCGCTGACGCCACATCTCAGTGCCAACACTTTGCAGACTCTACTTAAAAGACACGCCCTCCTCACTGGACAGTTGAAAACACCAATCAAAGTAACGATGACATCAAGTATTACCCAATCAAAAGTAGGAAAGGAGGCATCTTCATAAAATGCGTGTGGGATGATTTGCATGAGATGCTGCTTTAAAAAAAAAATTATACAAAAAATACGGGATAAATCCCGTCCAGTATTGATTCAAAACGGGACGCGCAATTTCATTCTCAAACGCGGCACCATTCCGTATTTTAAAGGACGGGTGGCAACCCTACAGTGCCAGGTAACCACCCATACAATCACATTGTGATTCAGACTAGGAATGCAATGAATGTAATTACCCCGATCTACATACAAGGCGAAAGTCTTGCAACATTCAAAGATGATGGTTTGGGATAAGTACACCATACAACATAAAAGAGCTTATGAAGCCTTGAACCGAAAAATGCAAGATCTCAGAGATCGTAAAAAAAAAAAATAGGAGGTAATGTCGTTTTACTCGCTGTAGATTTTAGTCAAACATTACCAGTTATTCCACGAGGGAGACCAGCAGATGAACTCAACGCGTGTTTAAAATCCATGCTTCTCCCACGGTCGGTTATATGTCGCGTGTTCTCGAGTAGGTGCACCAAAAATGTATACATTTAAGCATGTAATGGGCAAACAAAAAATGAGGTATACCCGAAGGCACTGCAGTAGTACTTAATGTAACTTTACTTCTTAAATGTTAATGTTTTACTGTTTAATAATTTATACGCTTCTTATATGTTGTTCAAATTCTTTTATCAAAATACCACTGACAGCGCAATGCACGATAACATGGAGTGAATACACCATACGCATCCGCCCACGGCTGCCCTGCTGTGCGCAGATAGGAGTTGATTCTACAATAAAATAAAATAAAGATAAAAAGAGTAAAACAATCATCACCCATAAAGCGGATAGTAGACGTGACGTACTATATGTGTACCACATTTCAAGTGTATAGGTGAAACGGTTTGCGAGCTACAGGTCATTTAAAATCCTGGACAGACACACAAATTGCCACGGTAGCAAATTATAGAAGAAGATTTTACTGTTTAATAATTTATATTTATATGAAATGTGCTTCTTATATATTCATATTCTCATATGATAATGATGTTAATGTTTATATTGATTTCTGTGTTATTAAAACTGCATGTATGTGTGTATATGTGTATATATATATATATATATATATATATATATATATATATATATATATATATATATATATATATATATATATATATATATATACTAGCAAAATACCCGCGCTTCGCAGCGGAGAAGTAGTGTGTTAAAGAGGTTATGAAAAAAAAGGAAACATTTTAAAAATAACGTAACATGATTGTCAATGAAAGCCCGTTTCAGTCAGTAAGTCTTATGTGTGTGTTTATGTATGTGTGTATATATATGTAGATGTGTATATGTAGATATGTATATATATGTATATGTATATAAATGTTTATGTGTGTGTGTATATTATATATAATATATACCGGTATGTATGTGTGTATATATATATATATATATATATATATATATATATATATATAAAAGACAGCAACAGTTATAACAATGACAACACAATTACATTGACAATCATGTTACGTTATTTTTAAAATGTTTCCTTTTTTTTTCATAACCTCTTTAACACACTACTTCTCCGCTGCGAAGCGCGGGTATTTTGCTAGTTTTATAATAACCAGGAAAGAGTAAAACTCATTTCTTGTTTCTAAAGATACAAATCATTTATATTCTCTTTGAGAAGAAACTTTTATAATGAATAAAATGACTATTATTATTTTTATTAATTATTAGATGCACTTGCTCAAATGGAGAAAGCAATGAAGAGAGATAAGATCATTGTGAATGACCGTCAGCTTGCTTGTGCAAAAATAACATCTACAGAAGGGCAGGATTACTTGAAGGCCATGGCTGCTGCAGGAAATTATGCTTGGGTGAATCGAACATCCATGACACACTTAACTAGAAAGGTAGTTGACATTTAATTTTTGTTTAATTCTGCAAAGTTGGGCAAGGTCTAATGTACCTGTACATGTGGACGTCATTATTCCAAATTAATCCACACTTCACAGGTTCATAGAAGTCGCTGTATTGTTACAGCAGATTACTTTTTATGGTGTCTGAAATATTAGTGTCATGTTGAGTCACCATTTGAAACCGTTTTTAAACACTGTACAGTAAACTCAGACTTACAAATTCACATCTGTATCATTAACCTGCAACTTTTTTCAGTCACATTAACTGTATTTTTATATTAACCTCATTATCGGAAATTTGCTTGAAATTATTTATAATTCTACTCTTAAGTTGATCAGATACAGTCAGTGTCAAGGCACGTGGACATCATAACGTTCTGGTTTGAATTGTGACTAGACTATCTGATCAGGGTTAGATTTATGTATAACTGAGCAAAACCATTAATAAGAATGGTTAGCGTTCAGGTCAATGTGCATAATCTGTAAATGAAAGACTACAGGACCAACTTCAGGCCCCATTACATTTACGTCTTGCATTTCCTATTGCAATATGCATGAATTATCGCCCCATTCACATTATCTGATCACTGCTGACTATACTTCCTTCCAGTCTGTAATTCTTTGTTCTGCTTTCCCTAACATCTTCAGTCGGTCTCTGGAGTGATGTCTTCATCTTATTTCAATACTTGTTTCCTTAGCAGCCCCCAGCTCCCCAAGCAAGTGTTCATGAGGTAAGGAAGGTAACTAATGTTAAGAGTCTGAGATACAATACACGGTGGCCTCCTTGTAAGCCAATCTTATTTACATCGCCAGGTCAGAAGAAACCTTCTTTGCCCGTCGCCCACTCTGTCCTGTCACTGCTTCAGTAATGCAAGGGGAGTAAATGCTGCCCTTGTACTTTACGCTTTATAAATTTGTTTTTTCCCCCCCTAATATTGTCCATTTCTGCATGTTTTTGTCATCCCTCAATGACTCCACAGTTTATGAAAACCCGACTAATTAAAAATTGCAATCCAATCATGCACTGTTTCTTTTGTAAATATTGTTATAGGCTTTTGAAAAAGTTTTTAGCAGCACTCCTGAGGACATGGACATGCATGTTATCTATGATGTATCTCACAACATTGCTAAGATAGAAGAGCATGTGATCGATGGGAAACAAAGGACTGTTCTTGTCCACAGGAAGGGATCAACCAGAGCTTTTTCTCCACATCACCCCTTGATTCCTAATGATTATCAGGTAAATGTTTAAAAAATTCTTTACTTTAAAACGTTAACATTTTTGTTGACAATGGACACTTGCATGAATATAGTAGTTGAGTATTATTTGCTTTGTACATCAGCAAATTATATAGGTGTTATTGAAATTTTAAAAAATACAGTACAAGAATGTAATGAGGGTCAGACATGCTCTTAATATGAAAACTATAAGCAAGTTGTTTAAAATAATAGACTTGTTAAATTTTTCTTCTACTAACATGACGATTTTCTTCATATTGTTTCCCTTTGTGCTTACATTAGATAACAGGGCAACCTGTTTTAATCGGCGGAACCATGGGTACATGCAGTTATGTTTTGACTGGCACAGAACAAGGAATGCAGGAAACATTTGGAACAACATGCCATGGGGCTGTAAGTGTGATGTTGACGTATTGTAGATTGTATTTTGAAATGTTTCACACAAGCAAATCCTGCATGTGCTATTAATATTTTGCACATCTTAGAACAAAAATGGTGTCTCTTAAGCCAAGAAGGTGAATTTTTATGCAGCTTATAGAGTAAACTGTAGGGTTCTGTAAGAAAGTGTTGATGTCCGACAACATTTTTCATCCATTACTGGTCTGAAATTGAGCCCATCCCTGGCAGCATTGCCTGTGTTCACTTGGTTATTAATCTGTGTGCCGGAGAAGTACGAATGCCAAACACCTTTATTTTTACTAAAATATTGTTAAATAAACCACTTCTCGAAAATGCTGTTATAAACATAAATGGACAGATGAATGACTGAAATGCTAGATGTAATTTTTGCAAAATTTGGATTGATGTTTGAACTTTTGGAAGTGGGGTTCTAAAATGTATGACATACGCTCTCCTGTTTACAGGACGCCCGTTTGTTCCTCCCCTCTGGATGTGCACTTTCTTGCCTCGCCACAAAACCCTTTCCTTTTTCCCTTGAATCAGTAGCACGGCGAGTGTCTGTAAAGTAACTATTGACGTGACGCTGACTCTCTCTTCTTTTTTTTTTTTTTTTTTTTTTTTATTATCCCTTTGGCCTCATTGCAACTTGTACAAAAGGAATGAACAATGGTCTGGAGTTAGCTTTATTAAGACTGATCAAGACTTCCTCATTTGAAGTACGCCATTTCTTACTTTATGCACATGCACTTGCCTACCCCTACATAAACAGCCAGGAAGAAAGTGACCCGTGTAAGCGTTTAACTTGTAGAGTCGCAACTTTGCAAGAGGAGATGAAATGATGGTGAGATGAATCACTTTTTAATTCACTGTCCTACAAAGTTCCATTAAAGGAACAGAAACTTTGCATTGATTCTCTGATTTTAATTCACACATCTACAAATGTCCGTCCAAGCAGTCATACATTTTATAACAGGTGTATACGGCTCAGGATCGTGGGGAGAACCTTGCGAAGTATCCACAATTATGCATGTAGGGCTGGGAAGTGAAAATGAACGTGGGACAGTGCTAACAACTGTCATAACAAGTGACAATCAAGGTACGTTTCAAGCAAAGTAGCTGTTTGGCTTGTTTACAATGAAATGAGCTGCTCCATTTGTTAATGCCAAAATAAAATAGATTTACTGTTTCAGTGCTTCGAAGCCACACTCCCTATTATTACAACATGTACTGTGTTAACAAAAATGTGTAATCGTAGAGACGTGCAGTTAAGCAGGATTGGCAATCCAGCATCCCTCATTGCTAAATATATACACACACTCACAAACTTAAATTTGTGTCGTTCATTTGGTTTTTGAAGGCAAACAAAAATTCATGATTTTAACACCTAAAACATGATGAACATAGTTAAAGCACATACGTCATATACAGTATTTGAATAGTTACGGATAATTGAGTCATTTCAGTCATTTTCTAACCTACTTAGTCATCAACAGGATCTTGAGGTCTGCTGGAGCCCATCCTAGCTAGCGTAGGGCATAAGGCAAAGAACAAACGCAGACACACACGCACACTAGGGCCAGTTTAGGATCGCCAACTCGCCTAGCCTGCATGTCTTTGGACTGTGGGAGGAAACCCATGCAGGGATTACCCGGGATTTGAACCCTGGTCTCCTTACTGCGAGGCAGCAACGCTACGACTGCACCACTGTACCGCCCCACACCAGCCTGGTTAATTTTCTAATTCTAAATTTTCACACAGGCTAAGCAACAACAAAGTCTGATCACTCATGTAAGATACTTTGAAAGCAGTACCAAAAAAAGAGTTCTGAAATAACAGGTTGATCATGCAGGGGTCCTCAATCACAGTCCTGGAGGGCCGCAATGGCTGCAGGTTTTCCTTCCAACTGGTTTCCTAATTAGAACTCCGTCCTTGCTTATAATGAAACTTAGTATTTAACTGTATGCCTCATTAGTGTTTTCATTCATCCAAGAGAAATTGTAATTGTGCTGTAGAGTTTCTTTACCTGAGAGCTTTATCCATGTGGACTAGAACAGAATTAAACTTAACGCTCCTTCCAATTCCCCTTTCATGTATTTCTAAATATATATATATATAAAATATATATTTTTTTTAACACAGACACTTTTTATGGTGCATATGTACAGGTTTAAAAGGAGGCACATTGGCTGGAGAGCTGCTGGTTTATTAGCAATCTGCATTTTATTATTAACTAATGTCTGGTTAACAAAACAGACAACAATTAAAATTTTAAATACAGCTGCCAAAACTAAAATGGGCAATTGAGGGTTCTGAATTGTAACGAGCAAGATAACTAAAATTAAGCCCAAAAAGGTATTGCTTTAGTAGTAAATAATCCATCCATCCATTATCCAAACCGCTATATCCTAACTACAGGGTCATGGGGGTCTGCTGGAGCCAATCCCAGCCAACACAGGGCACAATGCAGGAAACAAACCCTGGGCAGGGCACCAGCCCACCGCAGGGCACACACACACCAAGCACACACTAGGGACAATTTAGGATCGTCAATGCACCTAACCTGCATTTCTTTGGACTGTGGGAGGAAACCCATGCAGACACGGGGAGAACATGCAAAAGCCGGGAGGAACTGGGAAGCGAACCCAGGTCTCCTAACTGTGAGGCAGCAGTGCTACCCACTGCACCACCGTGCCACCCAGTAGTAAATAAATGAGATCTAATTAAAAAATTGGTTGATGCTGAAATCCCCCTAAAAGTATTACACCCCCTTGCTGTCACACAAGGGGTATCTGTCCATGTTTGCGTTTACTTCTAATTTTTAGTTGAAAGATAGGAAGATGTACTCACATGCAGATAGTGTGGTGTTGTGGCTGTGTCATGGATCTTTAAACCTCTAGGTTGTAGGTCAGGTCCCACCAATAACTAACTTTGTGATCCTGAGTCACTTAACCCTCCTATGATTCAGCCAATACCAAAAAAATCTGTCAGCAGTTATAATTTGATTTTGTAAGTGTCCTTGTGGTGTTGGCCAAATATGTAATAATGAAATCATAACATGTGCTTCCCCTATGAGATGTTGTAGTCAAAAGTTAAAGAACACATACAAGAAAGTAAATGTCTTCTGTATATTACTGTATATAAAGTTAAAGTTCACATTATTATTTCAGGGCCGAGCGTTGTCCCGTGCCAAGTCCCGTCGAGATCTGGATTATAAAGAAGTTTTGAACAAACTTAAGGAGCTGGGCATTGCCATCCGTGTAGCATCACCAAAGCTGGTCACGGAAGAGGTAAGAATCTATATACTATGAATAGAATTACAAAAGATTTGCATAAAAATACTGTTTCTAACTACATTTGAACAACAGCTGCTTTGTGCTCTGAAATTTTGCAAAATGTAATCTTGGAAAAAAAAAAAAAAATACAAATGGTAGTAAAAATAAAGTAGCTTAACATATGCAGCTGCTTTCCTTGTGATTTTGTGCTAAAGGTGACCACTGATATGTAACAAGACTCTCTGTAAGGGGTTAAAGCTTGGGAGGAAAGCCCACCAGGGGCCTCATGTATAAATGGTGCATATGCATAAAAATGTTGCATACGCCCGTTTCCTTGCACACTTTTGAGATGTATCAAAACTAAACTTGGCATAAAACAGCATACATTTTCACGGTAGCTCCCTACTGTGTGTACGCACGTTTCCGCTCGGTTTTGTAAACTGGCGGCACCCAGCGTCAAAGCAGTAGTACTGTTACGGTGTCGTTTCCCTTTCTTTTTCAGATTTGAATCCATGAAGTGAGATTTATCAAATACACCGAAATTAATTGCATTAATGTTTACAAATTGAATTCTCTTGATTGTAATCATTCTGCAGCAATACAATGGTGCACAGAATGGCCAAAGTATTCCAGCTACCATAGCTGCTTTAGCATTGTTAGAAGACATCGCAAATGGAAGAATTAGAAGAGAGCGGGTATTTAGAGATGATGATGATGACTGGCTTCTAAGATGATTTTGATTTCTAAGGTGCTGTGTGCTGAACTGGCACCAGCTTTACAAAGGCAGACTTTGAGGAATTGTGCCTTACCTGCTCCTTTGCAAGTTCTGTCCACTCTCGGTTTTTAGCCACAGGGGCTTTTAAACATGAACTTGCTGACTGATTGGGTATTTCTCAATCATCACTGAGTCGCACCATGTCAGCTGCCTAGGATGGTATTATCCGCTCGACATCCAGATATATAAGATTTCCTTACACTCTGGCTTATCTGGGAAACATCAAAGCACAATTTACAGCAATGTCTATTTTTTTAAATGTAATCAGAGCGGTAAACTGCACTCACTATTGCAACAGTGCAAGACAAGTTACATCAGCCAGGGATGAATCACCAAAAGAATGAGCTGGCATTACATCATCTGTAGCAGGACAGCCTATAAAAATGGCAGCTCCATACAGTTGCAGGTGATTTTTTTTTCCAACTAGTGTGGCAAAGGGCAATCAGTCCTTTTAAGGATAGCAAGTGACCTCAAAGAGTCATATAAAGAGCAGAGAATCTTTTTGTTGTGGTGTTTGGCGCTGAGCTACACTATAAAGGTACCTTCAGAGAATGAATCTGTTTGTGTAAATAGAAAGCACTTCTACTCTATTAAGGTGCTGCTCTATAGTACAGAGAAAGTGTGTCGCATTGTGCATCAGACAGCGTTACAATTTCGTTTGAATGTAATTAGCAGAATGTAAAAACGGGTAATCCAGATTTATTATCCAACATTTTTTTTTAACCAGTTCATTTAATTTGTGGTCAGTATCACATAGTACAGCTCTTATATTCTAAGTTAATTGACTCCAGAATAAGGTCTGTAAGCACACAGTCAGCAGGTCGCCTGGCGATTTCTGAGGCAGAGGTGTGTGTGCAGCAGCACCATCACTGCGTGGATTTGTGTCAGAAAAGAACAGAATAAACAGATGGTGGGCTGCGACTTACTTTTCACGTCGACTTTGATATCTGACCACTTCGTTTTTATATCAGGCACTGCGCAACTTTCTGAACTTTAACTTTGGAGTGTCTCTGTCACACTGTATCACTCGTTGAAATTTATTTCCATATGCTTTTGCCATTGTCTTTTAACAAAGCACTGAAGAAAAGGTGCTATTTATATCGATTTGCATATTAAATAATGCAGAATTCTGGGAGAAGTCAGGGTGGGTGCATATGTGTTAAATTTCACGTTCATTGGGATTTGTAAAGGGGAATTTATGGATATGGATTTTTTTGTGCATATGCACATTTCCACTTTTGTCCATACGCCATGTTTTAGTGTGAATTCTATGCACATCATTATACATGGGGCTCCAGGTTCACAAATTATATTGATTCATTTCTGCTATTTTAAAGTAACATTGTTTGATGTGACATATGTTATTCATCCAGTAGTATTATAATAAGATACAGTCAGGAGAATGGATAAGTGTCATTTTATATAGAGAATATATTTGTTACCAGCATGGACTGAACTTTGCCCCATTTGCTCTCGGGCATTGAAGAGAAATTAGGCATATAAATTTGGGTTGGTGGACTTTTTCCTCTTGTGATATGATCCTTCATTGTCCTTTTATAGTTCATTGCTTTTGTACGTATACTTTCCCCAAGCTTTCATTACCTACTCAGAAACATCTCAGAGTATTACTGTTTCTTTTTCCTTGACAAGATTAAAGAGGGAATGTCATTTAATTATGACCGAAACTGCAACTATTGTTGAGGAGCGAGTCACCATGCTGCCTGTTGCAGCTAATAGTATGTTGATGTTCTCCATCTGGACTAGTGAGAGAGCTTTCATGCTGCCTGCTTTATTCCCTCCAAGCATTGTGACATGATCAAGCACTTCTCAAATGGTGGTCTCACTTTTTAGAGGCCAGTCCCAGAACCATGGAGCCCATGATAAGCAGTAAGGTGTGTTGAGAACCCTTTTTTAGTTCTTTTGTTTGAGGTAATTGCATGGAGAGAACAGCAGAGCTGCAGCTAATACTATAAATGGACATACAGCAGCTATCAATGTGATGTGCTCCGTTTACAGCCAAAAAGCTCGGTATGAATAGATGCACGTGCAAGGCCTTCTATGCTACAGCTGTCTCCCAAAAAGAAATGCCAAAGTGCAGCAGAACTCTGCCAGTATTGAGTCTCATGAAACAACTGAAACACAATGTTCTCATCCTGGCAATGATAGGTCAGTCATTACCTGGCCACACTGCTTACATAAATGTCTGGAAAATGGATGGGTGCACATGTGCCATGTTCAACAGTCTATAACTGCAGTGGAATGGAAACTTCTGTTGACATCAAAACTGGCAATCACAAAAAATGTGGATCTAACCAAAAAAAAATCACAAAATAAAATTGTTAATAATAATAATTAGAAGACATTTCCGCAGTTTGGTGTGCAAAAATAAGCTGGAGCATAGTAAAAACTCTGTCATTTTGCAAAATGGTTATTGGTACATTCATATATAGATGAATGTGTGTAAGCGTATGAATATGGTGGAGACAATATTGAGACAAAAAGCAAAATTGGTCATATTGCTAGGGGCTTGGCTGTTGAAGAACTGTGCAAAGAGAATTGGGAAAAGAAAGGGAAAGTAAGAAGAAGGTGGTGGATGGACTATGTAGAAGAGGTGACAGGCACCCGAGATGTGAAAATTAACGTCAGAAATGCTAGAGACAAAACCAAGGGGAAAGATATGGTTGATGCAAGATTCCCAGTTTGAAGACCCCAAAGACTGCTTGCGGTGATGGTCGTGCAGTGGCATACACACACACACACACACACAAATAAACAAAATCACTACCGTTGCACCAGTAAGTTAGATCTTCAGCTTGCAATATACGCGTGCCATATGGCAAATTACCGTTATCAGTGCTGATGGCCTTACGAGGTTATTGCATTAAGAACACCCGTCACCCAGATAGTCCATTAAAATGTTTTAACAACATCAAACCAAAAACCAAAAGTGATGCAGAGAGACCCGTTTGTGACGTGGGACAATGCAAAACATTCAAAAGATGGTGCTTGTAAATGACCCGATGATACCTATTGGCATCACTTACTCTTGTGGTTTTTCTACATTAATTCTACATTTAGATGTTGCTTGTGAAACTATTAGTTATGAAACTTCTGATTCCTATCAAGGTATCCTACAATAGGATGTGCATCAGTGTTCAGTCTCGCTTGTGGAAAGCAAGATTCAAGCAGGATCATTTTGGGCTACTGTCCAGAAGATCATCTACAAGTAGAAAAGATGTCAAACAATTGACAGCAGACCAGGCCACCCCAGTAAGTTCAGCCTCGGTGAAAATTGCAAGGTGCTGAAAGAAGTCTCGAACGCCAGAGTTTCATCATGGGAAGTACAGGTAACTCTTGTCACTGTTGATGTCAAAGTGCATGAGCCTACCAGTAGAATGTGACTACACAAATTCGACCTAAATGAAAGGACTTTTGCTGTCCAGAAAGAACATCAGGGCATGTCTAAAATTTGCCAAAGACCACCACGGCAAAGACCAGGGGCCTCATGTATAAATGGCGCGTACGCACAAAAATATTGCGTATGCCCGTTTCCACACTAACGTTGCGATGTATAAAAACTAAACTTGGTGTAAAGCCATGCACATTTTCACACCAGGTCAATCCCTTGCATACGCAAGTTCTCCGCTCGGTTTTGCAAACTGGTGGCACCCAGCATCAAAACAGTACTACTATTCCTGTGTGGCTTCCTTTATTTTGTAGATTCACATCCCTGATGCGGTTTTATCAAATACCCTGAAATTAACCGCATATCATTTTTTAGTTCAAGGCATCTAATTGTAATCAATCTGTAACCATATAAAGGTGCACCAAATGGCCAAACTATTCCAAATACCATAGCCACTTTAGCGTTGTTACTGTCGGTGCACATCACTCAGAGTATTTTAACCCAGTGTATCTGAATGTGGAATCACCGCTCTACAGCAGCTGCTCGGAAAGCTCTATGACAGATTGTGTCAAGAGCGGGGAGAAATATCGAGCTTCTAGCACATGCTGCCTCAGCCATGCGCACAGTCTATCTGAACTTCACCCATTCGGCAAATGCTAGAGGGCCTTTCCTGTACGGACCTAGTGGTTCAGAAACAGTTTCATCTCAAGAGCTCTAAATGCATTCAGTCATTCCATCAAGTGCTCACAATAGAACTGTTTGTACTTTTAAGTAGCATTACCTCACTGTAAACTTGCATTACTGTTGTAATATTACACAACCTGAACCACTTATGCTTTCATATTGTATATTTTCACTGTTTTTTATCATATTATTATTACTGTTGTTATTTTACCATTTTGTTGGAAAATAGAGGATTTGCATATTGAATCTCATTGTACCATACAATAACAATAAAGGAATTCAGTTCAATAGGAGAGAGTGCGTATTTACAGATTCAGATTTCCAGGCGATATCTTCGTGGAGCTCTTGATATCATTTTTAAGATGAAATGCAGTAAAGTGTATATATATTACATTACGTGATACATTTCTAACTTCATTTAAATAATGTATATTTAA
The DNA here is from genome assembly GCF_900747795.2 of Erpetoichthys calabaricus. Classification (NCBI taxonomy): domain Eukaryota; kingdom Metazoa; phylum Chordata; class Cladistia; order Polypteriformes; family Polypteridae; genus Erpetoichthys; species Erpetoichthys calabaricus. The sequence continues at coordinate 108,578,601 of NC_041394.2, read as the reverse complement.
TGGTGATTGATTTAATGATGCGAGGACTTGGTGGCCACTGGTAGCAATGAGCTGGTGCCCCGTTCAGGGATTGTTCCTGCCTCGCGCTGTATGCTTGCAGGGACTGGCGCAACCCTGGATGGATAGATGGATGGAATAATTAAACCTGTACTGCGAAGATATTTCAATCTTCCTTAAAAGTTTCGAAGAATCTGCATTCTAAGCTTACAGATGACTTGACATTTATTAACTCTTTTAGGGCGGATGTCGACTTTTGTCGACAGGAGGGGTTGAGGGCGAATGTCGACAAAAGTCGACATCCAAGGATAGAGGGCGACAATCAGCTGTTAATGGCGACAAAACTCACTGTCACATAGCAGGCATTCTCTCTGTGCTTGGAGGAATGCTAGACTCGTTGACTCGGCAACTAATCCTTGCGTGTGCGTGAGTTGCTAAATGTAAACAATGGCAAGATGGCATCGACATGTCACAAGGGAGTGAAGTGAGTGCAGAAAAGAAAACACTCGGCAAACAATGTTTTGCGCATTATCGCGGAGTCGGACTCTGATTTTTCAGAATCGGATTTTATTGACAGTGATCAGGAGATTGAACAAGAGAGTGAGAAGCCAGCATCAGCTGATCGGACACCAGCCGATGCCACGCCAGCTGATCCGCTGGCAGCTGAACGCATTCGCGCATCCGATGCATCTACGGCAAGGTTCACATGGGAGGAATACAGACATTGATCCGTGGGCTACCGGACTTCACAAGACGGCATGGCTTGCTGTTGGACACGACAGATCACCAGCTGCTGAACTACTTCAGGCTGCTCTCTCCTGATGCTGCTTTTCAGCTACTGTCAGACGAGACAAACAGGTAGGCAGAGAAATTTTTTGAATCACGGGCTGCGCTTGCATCGCATTCTTGTTTTTCAAAGTGGAAACCCACAACAAAAGACGAAATGAAGCGCGCTGTGGCATTACAAATAGAGATGGGACAGAACTGGTGATATAACTTCAGAGACCATTGGTCCAAACGTGCTTTGTCCCCTGGTGGCTTTGGACAGGTTATGCAGCGTGATGATAGGTACGTGATGCTGCAAAGTTTTATTCAGAAAACTTGCTGGCAATGGCATGGCACGATGGCAAACAGGTGACTTGTTTCTCTACAGTACACACTAACAATATATGTGAGAAAGTGCAGCAACAGACAATTGAAAAGTAGGCACCAAAGCAACACCTACTGTAAGCAGTGCAATGTGGCAATGACTGAAATTGGCTGCTTTGAACGAGATCAGGCTTTGCTGTGTAAAATGTATGTGATATGTATGTGAAATCATAGAGTATGCAGGCTCATACAACATACAATACAGTAACATTTGTCAAAAGTAAATTTTTTTTGTTGATTTCAATTGCTTTGTGTTCTTTTTTTTTTTAAAGTTAGTTTTTGGAAAAATATTCAGTCCTGGGAGAAAAGAAACAAAAAAAAAAAAATTAGCCCTAAAAGAGTTAAAGAGCTGATTGTGTGGCGATTGGTTATTTGGAGAAAGAAAAGGAAGGACAGGAATTAGGGGTTAGTATGTTTGAAAGAGACAGTACTTCTGTAATAAATTATTTCACCGCTTGCTGTGCTGTGCGCAACCTTCATCTTGCAGGAGGCAGGAACAATCTCCGGAAGGGGCGCCAGCTTGTTGCTACTACTATATCTGACCACTCATTTTTATTTCAGGCATTGCGTGACTTTCTGAACTTGAACTTTGGAGTGTCTCTGCCACACTGTATCACTCTATCGATTTTTCTTTTGTTGTTTATACCCCTGCTTAAGCCAACAAATTGTATGTTTTTCCTTGCCTCCACTTCACATTTGTTGAAATTTGTTTTTCCATGTGCTCTTGCCATTGCCTTTTAACAAAGCACTGAAGAAAAGGGGCTATTTATATTGATTTGCATATTCAAAGAGGCAGAATTCTGGGAGGAGTCAGAGTGGGGCAGCAGGTGGGTGCATGTGCGTTACTTTTCACGCTGACCAGGATTTATGTAGCAGAAGAACATGAAAGTTGGCGTACACACAGATTTGGCGTACACATGCGTTAAGCATGAGGCACCAGGATGTTTAGAACAAAGTGCTCTGGACAGATAAGACAAAAAGATAAGAGATAGTTGGCCACAGTAGCAGTAAACCTGTTTTTTTTAACACTAAGACCACATTTGACCAGAAGAATCTTGACACCAGCTGTAAAGCAAGGTGTTGGAAATGTTATGGTTTGGGGCCACTGTGCTGCATCAGGGCCTGGGCAGATCACCCACCCAGAATCCACTATGAATTCTTCATCGTAGCAGGGGGTGCTTAAGGACCTTAAACAGACAAGTAAATCCACCAAGGAATGGCAGAGAAGAAAGAAATGGAAGGTTCTGGAATGTGCAAGTCGAACCCTGCATCTGAATCCCATTGAGATGCGATGGTGAGATTTGAAATGGCCCATGCATGCAAGTCAACCCTGAAACATTGAAAGCTGAATGAATTCTGCATGGTGGAGCAAGAAAACCTTTCTCCAAGTCGGTGTCAGAGACTACTAGACAGTTCTAGAAAACACCTACTTGAGGGGGCACCATCAGCCATTAAGTGGGAAGGGAGGATTTCCACAGACATTTATGGCATATCTGTTTATTCTTCTTTTAGTAACTTATTGCAAAGTCAAACTTTCTATAGATAAAAGGGGGTATAATTAGAGCAAAAATGAGTTTGTTTAAATGAAGATATGTACACGTATGTTAGAAATACCTGGAGTGTACTTCCTTTTGCACGTGACTGTGTTAGCCGAGTTAATGATCCTCCACTCCTAGGAGAATCTTGCTGTGTGGTTTTCCGCCTGTACTTGTTAAAATCCAGGTTTACTCCCCTGCGGCTCTTGGATGAACTGGCCATGTGTTACGAAATGCAGGAGGAGTGTGCAAAAAGGCCAAACCAGGGATGGACAGTGCAGGACGCCCCAGAGGAGAAGTACCCAGGGCCATATGTGCTTGTGTCGTACTACATGATAACCAGTGACCTTTTCTTGGGTTAAATTTGTTTAGACATTTTACAAAATACATTTTAAAGGCATTTTACCTTTTTAATATCATTGCCACAAGTGCTTATTGTAGCCCCACTCTATGTGGCTAATAGATGTCAATAAAGGTTTATTAGCCTCCTAATTCATAAGCCACTATCAGCTTATACTTTAAGAAGCTAATAAATGTTTATTGACGTCTTTTGAAAACTGAAGCAGGAGTAAATGTAAAGCCGGTATATTAATCCTCGTTATGTTGTATACTTAATAACAAATCTCCTCATTAGAAGAGTGTGACCCTGTCCGATGCTCATGTAAGGAGCGTATTCCTTTAATCACTCGTATGATCTTTCCGTGGATCATCTAGAAAGACAGAAAAGACAGTCTTTTAAAAATCTTAATACACACAAACTTGACATAAACATGTTTATTTTTTTTTGTTTAATACACGCAGGCTCCTGAGTCATATAAAAACGTGACGGATGTAGTGAACACCTGCCATGAAGCTGGCATCAGCAAGAAGACCTTCAAGTTGCGCCCCATTGCGGTCATCAAAGGTTAAACACTCCACAAGTAAACCCCACCTCTTGACAGATTTCTTTTTTTCTTCTCACCTGACTACTTTTTGGTTATTTTTCAATTTAGAACATAAGACTGTAATGAAAAGACTAAAATTCCTTTGTAATCCTTTGTCAAATGCTTGTAAATTTAAGTTTAATGATATGATGTGTTTTCATTTTGCTGTTGTTATAGTCAGGCAAAATAAACAGGACTAATGGCGACATTCACAATTCTTTGTCATCTCATGAAACAGGTTTTTTTGATTGGATATGCTTTTAATAATTTACAATTTTTAAACAAGGTACAGTCCGTGTGCTTTAAGGCAGTCAGCTGACCACCTGTAAGTGGCCAGGCCAAGCAACCTCAGCAAGTTCAGACTGAGAATGGAAGATGCCGTGTAGGGTCTTGGAAGAATTTCATTACGTGACCTGCAGGGAGTGAGTCCTGACCACTGCTGACGTCGTCTGCCATTACGAACATACTGCACAAATTAGGCTGATGTGGGAGGTGTGCCAGGAGGGAAACCATTGCTGTCCAGAAAGAACTTCAGTGCTATGAATACTCGAGCAAAGAGCCCATCGGGTGGCCTGGTTCTCTCATCACTGTGAATTAGCAGGAATGGGTTTCATCACATTAATCACTCCATGGGTTTTGGGTTTCAAAGCCAACATTACTTTCTTGGCTCTTGACACAACTGCAACTCATTTGTCCCTTGACCGGTGTCCTCAATCTATGACAGTGTAGCAGGAGGTGTGCCCCTCAGCACCGTCCTCAAGCCCTGCTTTTGACTGGCTGTACTGTACATAACACAATCACCAGTGGTTGGAAGGTTTATGTGCTGGTGTATTCTTAAAATATAATTACAATGTGGCACTGCTGCTCATACAGTCACTTTGTCATATTAAAGCTTTTTAAATCTTTAGCCTGTTGTGTCACTGAATTGCACAAATGACCCATTGGTTTTTTGCCATCCGCAATGTGTGCACAGGACAGTCACCAACCGAGTCACACCCAGCAAACGGGCCATCTGGCCTACCGCCATTTCATGGGTCATGACCGTTCAGTCCTTCAGCAGCCTCGAAAGAACATCACGCATTGAAGGATGTTGAAATGTTTGGCCATATGTGAACTCTCCTGCCCCTTTGGAAGAGATATAAAGGTATAATAAAATTGTGTATTTATAAAATGTTTTTATTTCCTGAAGTTTCATTTCAACTGGTAATTGTTCTCTTATACTTCTAAGGTTCATGAGAGCAGGTACACGGGGCAAAAAGGTTGCTGAAGGATGAGGGGTAGAGTAGATATGGCTGGATCTTCTCACACAATTACAGATCTCCATTTAACAGTTTTCTGAACCATTGGGTTGCAAAGTCAAATTCCTTATACTGGTGGTGGGTTGGCATTGCTGGTGCTAAATGTCCACTCCAGCTCTGACAATTGTCTTCAGTTTATCATCATGGGGAGTAACCATCAAAAAGATTGAGCAACAAACTGACCCCACTGGCATTGTGATATAGTCAATAAAAAGTGAAATACACTTAAACAATATGCCAAATATATTTAGTTTGCTAGTTGAAAATCTGTGAAGGGGTTATAAAGTGAGTTTTAATTCACCCAAAGCGTATAGAAACTTCTGACTCCAACTCTATTTGTTTCATTTTGATGCCAGTATGCCAAAAAGAACATTTTAATTGGTTTGTGATTTCCAGCAGTGGAGATCAATACAGCTGGCCTTTTGTATCCATGGGTTTCATGGATTGAAAATTTAAAAAAAAAATCCATAAGGTTCCAAAAAGCAAACGTTGAATTTGCCACACCGAGCCCTGTGCTGACTTGCACACGAGTAACACGACGTGTAGGCATAGCCTGTGGAGCCATGGTCACTCCCCAGCACTCAGCACTGATAACCTCACGTCTTCTGCATTTGCTGCTGCTGTAGGGTGATGTGGTGTGTGTGACAGAGAGAATGAATTTATATTTTCTCTATAGGTAGTTGTATTTTAAATATCCTTTGTACAGTTTATCTTTTTCAGATAATTGAACAAAAGCAACCTGTAAATATTGAAAGAAAATGTTACATTGTTACAGACGTGTGCCATATACAGTAGGCTTTGATGGTTGCGTCTACTGAATGAGTACGGACTCTTTTTTCTGTCATTATCCCCAGAACGACAGGATAAGAACTACAGTGGACCTTTGACTTACAACCAGCCCTCGCGAACGAATTGAGTTCGTAACTCAAGACTATTTTTCCCCATTAGAAATAATGGAAATACCCATAATGTGTTCCGAACCTCCCACAGCAACACTTAACTTTTTTTAATAAAAACGGGTTGTATAATGTGCATAATTTACCAAGAACACCAATAATTTTTCTAATGTACTAACCAAAAAGTTATAAAAAGTGCCTAGCCTACCAGAAACAACAATTTCATACTGTACTCACCATTTAAGTTGACATCTTTGGCTTGCAGGAAGGGAGGAGGAAAATGAAATGGAAGGTGGTTACTGTTTGGAAGGAGCTATACAATTCTTTTCTTTGTAAAACTGTCGAGATGGTGGATTTCGACATGCTGTACATATTAGCGAGATTGGTCACACAAACGCAACTCTCATATTTCCACACAATTTCCTTTTTCATTTCGATTGTGATCGCTTTCTTTACTTCCGTTACCTTCTCTTCCTTCCTTAGCAATTATTGAAATAAATGATATAAATCACTGCACTGACTAAAATTACGTCCACAAACACACGTATCTGGGCTCCGACTGACGCTTACGAACGCTCTCAGCTGTTTGTTTACAATCGCAAAAGCGGATACACGTAACTGCATTCAGGTCGTAACGCAAGACGTTGGTCGTAATTTAAAACAAAAATTTTGGTCGTAAACCAAGTTGTTCGCATATCAGGCCAGTCATATATCAAGGGTCGACTGTATTTAGGTTGGGTATTACAAGTAATTTAGAGATGCTTTAAAATATACAGAGGATATGCGTCAGTTCTATACAAAAACCACACCATTTTATATAAGACATTTGACCATCCACAGATTTCAGTATTCACAGGAGTTCCTGGAAGCAATCCACATACTGGAGGACAACCGCACATCCATTACAGTCAAGACAACCACCACACGCAGATCTTTCTCAGATGGTTAAAGACCGGAAGTAATGACTGAAAGCGCTCTGACCTTCTCCATCACAGTTCGCCGTGCCGATTTCTTTTCCAAGGACAGACTGGTTTTGATTCAATGCATTTACATAAACACAAACATAATCAGGTTAAAGGGGATAACCCGGTTAAAGCAGAACCCTGGGTTTTTAATGGTCCACATTTACATGGGCAAGTTGTCTTCTGGAGGTCTGCTTTGTCAAAAGCAGTCCAATGTCATGTGTCATCCTCGGCCCCCATGAATCTGAAAATAAGCACGGCCTCGGTGATCATTTCCATGTGTTTTATAAATATGTTTAGTCAAACTGATGCCTGATTTATAGGTTCTGTTACAGGATTGCACACCGCACACTCTTTTCTGCTTGGCCGTGCGAGTGAGTCCTGCAATGGGCCCGATACGTGCGCTACTTTCCTTACACGCAGCGTTGCTGAAATAATACTAACGTGGGAATTTTAAACTTCACTAAGTATTGCATTAGGTTACACGTTACTACTCAGCTCATCAACACAAATTAGCAATTTCTTAAATACTGAGACAGGAGAAGGAATAATACGAACAGCGGAACATTTTCCTCTTGAAGTGTACCGTGTAGACGCTTCTACCTGCGGCTGCTGAACATGTGACGACTACAAAATCCTTACTAGTAACCCGGCTATGGCTTTACATGGCCACCTCTGATAATCAGACTAAGGGGTTACACAACATATTAGAAATCAGGTTTCTGTGAATAAATGGGGTATTGAAGAAATAGAATAGAAGTAGAAATAACTTCCACTCGAAAAATACCAAACATGCCCATTAAGCCTCCAGCCACACTTCCACGTGGTGCCATTGCCAGCATTAAGTCTCGGAGTCATTCACTGAGTCAAGTGCCACCCTGAACTGAAGGTGGAGTGTGACGGCTCAACCAACCTCCTTGGTGTTGATGACACACTTACACCACAGTTTCTAACTCGAAACGTGGGACTTGATATTTTTCAGAGGGAGTGCTGTGAAGTATAAGAGCTTTCAGATTTTATGTGGCGGCTCATTGCTGTCCATCACGACCAGCACAACACGATTTATTTACTGACAAGCTGACGGTAAGTGTGAACTTAACATCCTGACCCTAAGAGTCATCTCAAGTGTAAATAAGTCAGAGCTTAACTAGTTATGGGCTTCTGAGTAATGAAGATTAGTGCTGTCCTTACGTTACAGTTTTATATTGTTTTATTGGTGTTATTCCAAGTAACTGACATTGTATTTATTTAAAACCAGCGATCCTTACTAGCAACTTTCCTATTTTTGGGCCAATTTTAGCCATTCACATCATCCAGAAATAAATGTCACACAACCAACAAATCTAGGAGCACAAAGAGCTCTCAAATAGAGGATCGGTAAACTTACCGTGACAGAGGGCACTCTGTAATAAAAAAAATATAACCAAAGATTTCTCCAGCCCAAGGGATCCTTTTATTCAAACAAATAAAAATCAAGTCTTTTTTTTTTTTTTTTTTAAACAAAAAAAATGTATTAGGCTAGAATTCCATAAAGCTTTCTCTGTATTTCATGGTTTTAATCCCTTAAAAGTTAAAAAGGAAAAAAGTGAGCTCTTTATCAGGTATTACCATATTGATGTTGACAATAAATATTTCTATTCATCTATATACAGTAGGTGCATGGATTTGCAAATCACTAATCAAATAACTTCTCCAGCAGAGAAATGCAAGACAGCTAGCTGAGAGTTTCTTTCATTTGTTCTTTCCTGTTCTGATGACTACGCTGAAATGAAATGAATAGGTTAAAATACGGAGAAGTGACTTTTTGTATATATTTTTTTTTTACTTATTTTATTTTTTTTAAAAAGATTCTCCTTTGACATCCTAACAAGTCTTGTCCTAAAGTAAAGGATCCACAAGTGGGTATCGGATATGAAATGAGATGCATGGATGCACGGGCTTGTGGAATTACATAAATGCATGGAAACACAAAGATCGAGGGGGTTTTCATACTAAATTGTAGACTGGCTAATGGTGTTAACGCGTGGCATTCGTCCTAGATGATCCACTGGCTTCCTGCACTCCTCTATTGTATGCAACAGAAAAAGCAGCTCTCTTACAAACCGCAAACATTTCCTGCCTTGAAACATCTAGTAATTGTGGCAAATGGAAGATACGATTAGCAAGATGTGTGTGTCGGGGTTTTTTTTTTTTTTTTTTTTTTTTAATTTGGAATACTTCTCTCAATTCATTCTCTGCTTCATTTAGAATCACGTTTATAGAAAAATATGTGCTCTACTCTCTGAACTGATCAACTTGAGAAGAATTTGTAGAAAAACAAGGCTTGAACTGTTCAGGCACAGTTCCCCAGCAGTCAGTGCGGCAGAACACCTCAAAAAGCATGGTCTTAACACTATAACCTCATAAGAGCAAGAGCAGGTCCAGCTTCTAAATGGCACTTGTGTTCAGTCGTCTTCTTCACTTACGCAGTGTAGGAAGCTGCTCTTTAGACTTTTGCTCGCTGAAAGAATACCTGTTAAAATAAAAAGAAAAACACAACTTTTTAGAAATGCACAGCATGTACCAGCATTGGACTGTGTGGGTGCAATGAGTGTCTTGAAAAAGTATTTAGACTTTTCTCACATAAATGATGGTTACAACTTACAATCAGAATCAGTTTGGGATTGCTTGTTGGTAAATCAAACACTTTTTCAATATGCTGCTGTAGGACAAAGTGGGCATTGCCTGTTCTGCAAGGCTTTTTAGTGTCACACAGGCCTGTTAAAATGGCAGATTCAACAGTTAAGTCCAAACTAAGTGACTGAACTCCAACTTGTTCCAGGATCACTTCATCTGATAACAAAGGTGGAAATCGGAGGTGAGTGGACATCTTTGTTGATGCTCCTTCAGACCAGAAGGCACCAAATGCACACCCAAGCTCAAACAAAGAGCCACAATTCAACAAGTGACAGTTTTAATTGACCAAATAACACACCAATGAGAAGGCACTGGTTCTACAACCAGAAATGACGTTAGTCCAGATCACCAGAGGTTACATATTCCTGTGAAATCTGGCCACATTCATCGCTGTGCTCCTCTTTGAACTCAGAGGACATTCTCTGAAACCTAAAAACCAATGAGACGCTCCCTCTTTGGGGAAATGAAAACTGACAATGCACTCTTCCTTTGTGCTGGATGCCATGAAGTAACTCTAAGATTCATTCTGCCAAGTCAAGCCGTGTGCCAGCAACTGAGCCCAGTCTGACCATCAGCCATTTTCATGGGCAGGCGTGGGCAAGTCCGTCGTTATGACATTATCAATGAAGCAGATAAAAGGCCTGGAGTTGATTTGAGGTGTGGTGCTTGCATGTGGAAGATTTTGCTGTGAACAGACAACATGCGGTCAAAGGAGCTCTCCATGCAGGTGAAAGAAGCCATCCTTAAAGCTGCGAAACAGAAAAAACCCATCTGAGAAATTGCTACAATATTACAAGAGGCAAAATCTACAGTTTGGTACATCCTGAGAAAGAAAGCAAGCACTGGAGAACTCAGCAATGCAAAAAGACCTGGACATCCACGGAAGACAACAGTGGTGGATGATCGCAGAATCATTTCCATGGTGAAGAGAAACCCCTTCACAACAGCCAACCAAGTGAACAACACTCTCCAGGGGGTAGGCGTATCGATATCCAAGTCTACCATAAAGAGAAGACTGCATTAAAGTAAATACAGAGGGTGCACTGCAAGCCTCAAGAATAGAAAGGCTAGATTGGACTTTGCTAAAGAATATCTAAAAAAGCCAGCACAGTTCTGGAAAAACACTCTTTGGACAGATGAATACCAGAATGATGGCAAGAAAAAAGTATGGAGAAGGCGTGGAACAGCTCATTATCCAAAGCATACCACATCATCTGTAAAACACGGTGGAGGCAGTGTGATGGCTTGGGCGTGCATGGCTGCCAGTGGCACTGGGACACTAGTGTTTACTGATGATGTGACACAGGACAGAAGCAGCCGAATGAATTCTGAGGTGTTCAGAGACATAATGTCTGCTCAAATCCAGCTAAATGCAGTCAAATTGATTGGGTGGCGTTTCATGATACAGATGGACAATGACCCAAAACATTCAGCCAAAGCAATCCAGGAGTTTATTAAAGCAAAGAAGTGGAAAATTCTTGAATCGCCAAGTCAGTCACCTGATCTTAACCCAATTGAGCATGCATTTCACTTGTTGAAGACTAAACTTTGGACAGAAAGGCCCACAAACAAACAGCAACTGAAAACCGCTGCAGTAAAGGCCTGGCAGAGTATTAAAAAGGAGGAAACCCAATATCTGGTGATGTCCACGAGTTCAAGACTTCAGGCTGTCATTGCCAGCAAAGGGTTTTCAATCAAGTACAGTGGCACCTCGGTTCACAAACGTCTCAGTACACATACAAATCGGTTTACGACCAAAAAGTTTGCCAATCTTTTGCCTTGGTTCACGACCACACACTCGGTATACGAACAAGCCAGTTTCCCTTTTGGTTTGTACATGTTCAGTCTCTCCCTGTGCATTTCCTGTGCAGCGAGCAAGAGAGAAAGCGAGAGAGCACAACACACACATGAGAGAGAGAGACACACACACACACACAAACACACAGGCACGCGAGAGAGAGAGCTGGACGCATAAGGTAGGAAGGCAGTTAAAGAATGCACTGGGCTTGTTTTTGTTTTCACTTCTGTTTACAGCGATCGGTTCGTAGCGTGCATTGTTGCAATGTTACTTTTCTTGGTGGTTTATTAAATTACGGATTTTTTCAAATGTTCATTTTTTTCCCTGTGCTTAAAACTCATTTAAAAAAAAAAGTGTTTTTAGCCAGCGGTTGGTAGCGCTATAGCGTGAACTATTGCAGTGTTAGTTTTCTGTGTTGTTCAAGGTTTTCTCAGTGTTATTCAATGTTTTTACATTTAGTTTACTATTACGCTGTGCATTCTATGGTTTAATTAACTATATTTGTGCTTAAAAACTTAAAAAATAAATACAAAAATATATATTTAAAAAATATATATATATTTACATACAGTTCGTATGGTCTGGAACGGATTAATTGTATTTACATACAATCTTATGGGGGAAATTGCTTCGGTTCACGACCAAATCGGTTTACGACCAGAGTTTTGGAACGAATTATGGTCGTGAACCGAGGTTCCACTGTATTAGAAATGAACATTTTATTTCCAGTTAATTTGTCCAATTACTTTTGAGCCCCTGAAATGAAGGGATTGTGTTAAAAAATGCTTTAGTTGCCTCAAATTTTTATGTAATCGTTTTGTTCACCCCACTGAATTAAAGCTGAAAGTCTACACTTCAACTGCATCTGAGTTGTTTCATTTAAAATTCATTGTTGTAATGTACAGAACCAAAATTAGAAAAAAGTTGTTAATGTCCAAATATTATGGACCCAACTGTAAATTCAGTGGCCTTAGGTAAGCAAAATAAAGTAGAAACCTTTCCAGTCAGTCATTTTCTAACCTGCTTTGTCCTGAATGGGGTTGTGAGGGTCTGCTGGAGCCTATCCCAGCTAGCATAGAGTGCAAGGCAGGCACAACCCCTGGACAGGGCACCAGTCCAATCACAGAGTAAACACACACACACACACGGGCCAGTTTAGGCTCGCCAATTCACCAACACCCATGCAGACACAGGGAGAACATACAAACTCCACAGACGGAGGACTTGGGACGTGAACCCTGGTCTCCTTACCTTAATGCTACCTCTGCGCCACCGTGCCGCCCTGGCCTTACCAAATTATTTAAATAATTACCAGCTTTCCAAAAGCAAAACTGGGAATAAATTAACAGTTATTTATTCCCCCATTCTGCTGGCACTTGGTTGAATGATCTCTCGCAGCTATTTCATCAAGTAGTCTTTCTGGATAAGTGTATTCATTTTGCATAACGTGATGGAGCACAATTTGCCCATTCCTCCATGCCAAAAAATATCAAGCTGTGCCAGGTTAGTTGGAACAGCAGTTAATAGCCATTTTAAGGTCTCACCACATATGTTTTGATGGGGTTATGGTTAGAACTCTGCCTGGGACACTCAACGAAATAGATTTTCTTCATGTGAAGCCACTCCATTGTTGCTTTGAAAGAATATCTCCCTTACCAGTTTAAGCTTTCCGGCTTAAAGATCTGCCTGCATTGTTCAGCATTCATCTCACCATCAATCCTGACCAAACTGCTATTCCCTGCTTCTCCAAAGCATCCCGACAGCATGATGCAGCCACTACCATCTTCTACTGGAGATGGCATTACCTGGCTGATGGGCAGTGTTAGATTTACACCACACATACCGTTTGGTGTCCAAGACAAGAAGTTCCACCTTAGGCTCATCATACCACAAGACGTTCTACTACACCTTTGCTGTATCTTCCAAGTGATGTTTTGCAAATATTTTATGTGCATGGACTTTCCTTTTTCTGGCCAGGGCTTCTTCCTTGCCACTCTTGCTGTTTTGCTAAGCAGTGAACATTCTCTTAAGTCACAGTCACTGACCTCTGCAGGTCAGTGTGTCAAGTGATGGCATAGTGGCCTCTCTGATGAGTGCCATTCTTGTTAGGGGACTGTTTGACTTAAAGGCAGTGGGACTGCTGTATCATTTCTTCCACTTCTGTATGATGGACTGTACTGACCCCTGAGGTATGCTCAGTGCCTTCGAGATGGTCTCGTACGCTCCCCCAGATCGTTGCTTCTCTATACAGTAATCCCTCCTCCATCGCGGGGGTTGCGTACCAGAGCCACCCGCGAAATAAGAAAATCCGCGAAGTAGAAACCATATGTTTATACGGTTATTTTTATATTGTCATGCTTGGGTCACAGATTTGCGCAGAAACACAGGAGGTTGTAGAGAGACAGGAACGTTATTCAAACACTGCAAACAAACATTTGTCTCTTTTTCAAAAGTTTAAACTGTGCTCCATGACAAGACAGAGATGACAGTTCAGTCTCACAATTAAAAGAATGCAAACATATCTTCCTCTTCAAAGGAGCAAACAAATCAATAGGGCTGTTTGGCTTTTAAGTATGCGAAGCACCACGGCACAAAGCTGTTGAAGGCGGCAGCTCACACCCCCTCAGTCAGGAGCAGAGAGAGAGAGAGTTAGAGAGAGATAGAGAGAGACAGATAAAAAAATCAATACGTGCCCTTCGTGCTTTTAAGTATGCGAAGCACCGTTCAGCATGTCGTTTCAGGAAGCAGCTGCACAAAAGATAGCAACGTGAAGATAATCTTTCAGCATTTTTAGACAAGCGTCCGTATCGTCTAGGTGTGCGAACAGCCCCCCTGCTCACACCCCCCTACGTCAGTGCAAGAGAGAGAGAGAAAGTAAGTTGGGTAGCTTCTCAGCCATCTGCCAATAGCGTCCCTTGTATGAAATCAACTGGGCAAACCAACTGAGGAAGCATGTACCAGAAATTAAAAGACCCATTGTCCGCAGAAACCAGCGAAGCAGTGAAAAATCCGCGATATATATTTAAATATGCTTACATATAAAATCCGCGATGGAGTGAAGCCGCGAAAGGCGAAGCACGATATAGCGAGGGATTACTGTAATCACGTCCCTGACTTGTTTTGAATGCTCTTTTGTCCTAATATCCATTTGCTTAGTAGAAAATCTCTACAATACCATTGGACCTCAGTGGGGACTTGTTATTTACCCTCAAATTAAGTGAGAATAGGTGAACAAACCATTCCTACATAGGTGGAGACCATCAGCAGACTGGGGGAGTTGGTAAGGCCAAAAGTTGCCTTATATTACAAGAGGGATGAACAATTTTTTAAATCTCACAGATCTTTTTCTTTCTAGCAAATTGTCAAAATGATTTTAATTTATTTCTTTTGATTTGGCTTGATGTGCACTGGTTTGTATGTCAGCTGGAAGAGTTCTTGTATTAATATACTGTAAGTTTATAAGTGCCGACATTTTTGGGGGTGCCGAATACCTTTTCAAGGCACTCTGTTTCTAAATATACATCAGCAAGTTTACAAAAGTGTTGTTTTGCTAACAATAAATAGTACATTTAGGTCAATAACCCTGCACCTCTTATTGATGTCATCTCTTGAGTGTCCTTTTCTCTTTACAAACACTCCAAGTCACTGAAGTTAGTAATACGGGTTTTTGCTGTGCAGCTCCCCATATTACCAACGTTCTTATATTCCAAAAACAGAAACACACACACACCACAATTTCTAGGTTTAATAAATGTTTCTAGATATAAATATTGTACCATTGGAGTAAATGAAGACAAGCAATACACCATTCACTATCAAAGAAATTCAATTAAACTGCAGCCTAGAAATATTTTTTGCTCATTACACTTAAAGTACAGTGAAGCGCCCAAAAGTGATTAGATTAGTGTGACTTAAAGGGAGACTCTGTAAGACATGGCTTTGTATCTGTTCCATCTCAATAACAATAAGCCTATTATAATTGATAACAAGTCTGATGAATTTCAAGCTAAAAGAAATATGTGCATTAAATCCTCATGACTGGTAGTTCTGAAATGATGATGGTGGAATTATACAACTGTCTTTCTGCATAGTGGAAAACCAATGGCTCTACTCCTCATCGATACACTGATCTCAACTGAGCATGCAAGCCATGACATCACTGTACTCGGCCTACCAGACTACATTTTATTTAATGCTCTTACATTATTTCTAAGTGCATCCTTGAAACAAAGCAAAACAAAGAGGTTCAAGTTAATTTTACTTGATAATGATCACCTCAACAAACCACCATTTTCTTTACTTTTGCGTCAAGAGTGAACTTTCAAGTTTCTTTGTTCAGTTTGGTGACACATCACAAGCTTTCTGCAATTTTGTAGTTTCTCTTTGACTCAAACTGTTTTGCTGGGATGCTGAACTGAAACTATTTCCATATAAACTGACTTCTTGATTTTCAATACAACTTTTAGAAAATGTATATACTTGTACAATTTG
Source organism: Erpetoichthys calabaricus (assembly GCF_900747795.2). Lineage (NCBI taxonomy): Eukaryota > Metazoa > Chordata > Cladistia > Polypteriformes > Polypteridae > Erpetoichthys > Erpetoichthys calabaricus. The sequence goes on along the minus strand of NC_041394.2, from coordinate 108,562,876 downwards.
TTTATGTTAACTCTAATAGTGGTCCTGTATATCATGTGTGCTGTTGACTTTCTGCAGTTAGCAGGTCTTCTTCATAATCTTAGCCAGTCAATGGCAGTCGATCATTTCATGTGACTGAGACCAACTACTCTTTGACTGGCTATGATAAAATCAAACAGATTTGATTTTCGTCTTAGTCAAATGGCTGGGCTGAATATTCAGGAGAGCCGTCAACCAAATGAACCAATGAATGTTCATCCAGAAGTGTAATGCATAGAATACAGCGGACAAGGAGTAAGAAATATTAATGTTTTAAACCTCTCAAGCAGAAGAGATGCTCATCTATCTGATGTCTCACATTTTACATATCATAACAGAATGGAAAAAGAAGGGCAGAGACTGTAATGCGCTGCTCTGTCTAGCAACATGCTGCAGTCAGAAAAAGGGGCACACATGAATGCACTGGAAGACTGGCACTCCATCAGTGAAAGTGACATGAGCTGCAATTTTAGGTCATATAATTTAAAATGCTGCAGTGACAAGATCAGCAACTGTGATCAGTAAATCTGACATACTCCATGACAAAAAGTCATAAATTGTGACATTGTAGCCATCCCATGAGAACAGTGAATGCCAGACCCACAAACTACCACAACCAGGCATTTATATGCCCCCTTTAGTTTAACTAACAGATTTTTTTTTTTTCCAAATTTTTAAAATGTACTTGAAGAGTTGGGGAATATTGTACATTTTGAGAGGGATTTTTTAATCTTTTGTCTTTTTAAAGAACTGAACCTTTACTTTTTAACTTCATTGAAAACCAAAGAACTGCAAATAAATAACGTGAAAGCAGTAATCTGAGAGTTGGAAAAGTCAAATATTAATCCATGTTAAAATGTGCAATATGCAGGTATTAGTCATATTTATGAAAATGTGATGAACGCTACTGAATAAAACAGAAAACAAAAACAAGTAAACCTACTTAAACAGTACAACTGTGACAATTTCAACACCACACTACAAAGGAGCCTTTACCAAAAAAAGAAAAGACGATTTAACTTAACCCACGAGGAGGCAGAGCCAATCTCAAGGCAAGAACCAGCCCTGGGTGGGGGGTGTTAGCCCACTGCAGGGTCACCACTCTCTCTCAATGAAAATACTTCAACTGAAACACCAACCTCTTGCTCATTTGTATATTATGTAGACATTGGATTTAATAACTTAATTTCTTTTTGAATTTATTCTAATATGACTGACAGTCTTTGGAGCTTATGACACAGTAAGCCGAGTAAGTGAAATTGAGAATGAAAATATTGAAGAGCTGTGATTTGAAACTTACGCTTATACTGTTACAATCAACCTGCTATACTTTGCATTCTATGCCCTCATCCACTACATACTTGCTAGTAATGCGGTTTAGATTTCACAAATGCAGTATTCTGGGATAGAATGCTGTACCTAATTGTTTCCCATGTGACATCTGCATGTCCTCCCCATGTCTGTGTGAATGTTCCACCCAAGTCTTTAAAGAGTAATGACTTGAAAATGGCCCAGTATGAGTGTAAGGAGTGCATGACTGGGCCCTGTGATGAACTGGCATCCTGTCCAGGGCTGTTTTCTGCCTTGTGCCTCGGCCTCCCAGGATGCACTGTGGCTCTCCACAACCTTGAACTGGATCAAGTGGGTTTGAGAATGTTTTGTTTGAACTACGCATTTTGTGTCAACCAAACTTAACTACAGTACAAAAAGCACTCAAAAAATAATTCCTTACCTTTAAGTAATTTTTAAAAACTTTTGAATCAGGTTGTTGAAGTGCTTGGCAAAATTCCTAGAATAGAAAACAAAAACACAGCATAAAATTCTATTTCTTTTCTGTTACTTGTAATTCCATACTGATACATAAAGATCACTACATGTTTTATTAGTTACAAAATGAGTTTCTATAGATTTAATACGTCTCTTTAAACCAAGTTTTAGAGATTGTGTAATGCTAGCGTTCTGCTTGACTGATGTGGCCATGCGCTTTAGCAATCGGTTTATTGCTGTGTTTGGAAGACTGACATCCAGCTGAGCGCTTTTCTTGTAAGTAACACTGGGCACAAAAGCATAGAAGGCAGACGTTTACCACTGCTGCTTGTGTTCTACATCTTTACGCAGATGTTTGAAAGTTCAAAAGCTGGCCACGTCATTGCTGATACTCATTCTGTACTGCTTTAGTTCCTATTATGTGCTGCTTACAATAAAAGCACCAAGAGAAAAGAAACCCTGACTTTACCTGAATGATCTCAGGAGCTACTTGCAAAGATGGCAGGTATTCTTGCTGAAGGTACTGAATACATTCTGGTCCCTAAATAAAAAGCATATTGAGGTTTATTCATCATTAATTGTGCTCATATTTCAGATGTCTGTGAATGTATGCTTGTGACAAAGGAAAAAAAAAAGCAAATTTTTCAGTACTCACTGACAAAAAATGTATACATTTTGGGTATGATAGGAAATGATCCAAATAGCTACATTATGACATGACAGCTAAAGTGGAAACAATGCTGGGGAAAGCAGAAGAAATCAATCCTTATAAAAGGGGACAATAAAATCAATGATTAAAAACCACAAAGATAGAAGCCATTTAAAGAGCTGTAGGGAACAATTAAAACATTCAACAAGCGTGATGTTATAAAGAAAATATGACAGCCAAACGTATGACGTTCACCATAGGTGTTTTTCTTTAACTAGTATCTCCTGAAAGTTTTCATATCGCATAACAAAATCTGCTGCCACCTTTTTTTCTGCTGCTTGAATTGTCGGATTAACACTACTGTCTTTTAGAAGTTTGTGTTTTTCTAAGTGTTTTAAAGGCAAGTATGCACAATGAATGCCCCACTTTGATGTTAGAAAGCGAAGCAGCGCCTTTCTAGGTATCACTGACTACATAAGACAGGCTGAACAGGTAAATCTGGGTGGAGAGCCGAGCCTAGTGTGCTGTGTCAGAAAAAGGAGAGGTCAATGGCAGACTAAACTTAGGCAAAGGTATGATAGACCATTTTTTTTGTTCATAAATCGTGCAAGCTGCTGGCAGAAGACAGGCTGATTAAGTAAATGGTTGAAAAAGGAGTGAACTGACAGCTGATAACAGAAAGGTCATGCTAAAAATAACAAAGAACGACAAAGAACATCATTTAAGGACTCCGTATAGTGGCATGCAAAAGTCTGGCCAGCCTTACTTAACATGTCTGTTATTGTGAACTGATCACCAAAAGGCATAAAGATGACACATTTCTTTAATATATTGAGCAAGATTTTATTTCCATCATTTGCAGGTACAAAATAGCAAACAAATGAAAAGGGCCTGAAGCAGAAGTTTGAGCACGCGACACGATCAGAATTTAGTAGCACCTCCTTTGGCAAGTATCACAACCTGTAAACACCTTTTGTAGCCAGCTAAGAGTCTTTCAATCCTTATTTGAGGTATTTTCACCCATTCATCTTTGCAAAAGGCTTCTAATTCTGCAAGATTCTTGGGCTGTCTTGCATGCACTGCTCTTTTGAGATCTATCCACAAATTTCCAGTAAAGTTTAAATTGGGGGCCAGTGAAGGCCATGGCAAAACCAGCAGCTTGCAGCTCTTAAAGTATTCCACTGTAGATTTTGAGGTATGTTTCGGATTATTATCCTCTTTTTAATGTCAACTTTTTTGCAGTTGATGCGATGGTTTCATCCAGAATTTTCTGGTATTTATTTGAATCTATTTTTCCATCTACCAATGACAAGTTCCCTGTGCCACTGGCTGCAACACAAGCCCAAAGCAAGATCAATTCACTGTTATACTTAATAGTTGGAGAGGTGTTCTCTTCCTGGAATTCTGTACCCTTTTTTTCTCCAAACATACCTTTGCACAATGTGGCCAAAAAGTTCCATTTTGACTTCATCAGTCCACAGGACTTGTTTCCAAAATCCATCAGGCTTGTTTAGATGTCCATTTGCAAACTTCGGGTGCTGAATTTTGTGCCTAGGATGCGTGAAAGATTTTCATCTGCTGATTGTACCATGAAGGTCATATTTGTTCAGGTGTCACTGCACAGTAGGACAGTGCACCACCACTCCATACTTTGCTAAATCTTCCTGAAGGTCTGTTAATTTGCCTTTCCAGTAATCCAACGAGCAGTTCTTTCAGAAAGTTTTCTTGGTCTTTCCAACCTCAACTTGACGTCCACTGTTCCTGTTAACTGCCATTTCTTAATAACATTATGAACTGAGGAAACAGCTACCTGAACACACTTAGCTATCTTCTTGTAGACTTTTCCTGCTTTGTGAATATGAATTATATTTCAGAGTGCTAGGTAGCTGCTAAGAGGTGTCCATGGCAGCTGATTGTTGGTACACAGTTTGAGCAGCAGAATTTATACAGCTTTGCAATTTACATCACCTGGGGTTTCCTAACTATGCTTGTGAACAAGCCATAACCCTAATGAGCTAATGAAGGTCTGAGATATCGATGAAAGTTATCTAAGACCTCAGATATCTTTGGGGTGTCCAAACTTTTTGCATGATGCTCCTTTCTTTTTTTCACTGTACAATCGTACAAAACAAATGTGTCATCTTTAACTTTATGCCTTTTGGTGATCAGTTCATCTCCTGCTCACTTAAGTGAGCACAGTAACAGACATTTTAAGCAAGGGTGCCCAAACTTTTGCATGCCACTGTATGCATATACTAAGACCAGTATTCACTGCTCTGCTATTCAGAAGACACTGGCCAAACTATTTACATAAATACACCTGGATTCTGCTCAAAGGCTCTAAAGCAATACTCTATAGGCAAATTAAATGAAAAGGAAAATTACAGTATACGGCTTTGTTGGGCTCCGGGGTAGTGACTCATTTGACCAACTATCTATCTACCATTATTGCATATCCTAGTTTCATAACTACCATCAAAAGGTAACCTGAAACAAGTATTACCTGCATATAATGCAATTTAAAACTATCCTACACAATTTATGCTTACAAACATTTTGTAATACCAAGTGCTCCCTAACAATGGAAGCATAAGCATGCATAACCCATTAGTAATATTAGCAAAAATATAATATATAAAATGCAGGAAAGGCATAGAGTGTAACATTCATGTGAGTTTTGAATAATTTTTCAGTCATATTTTCAATAGTTACCATCCCAATAACATCCAAAAAAAGGCGGTGTGCAGAAAGAACCCTACATAAACTCCATATGCGACTGCAACTTTTTTTTTTTTTTTACACGTAGCAAATTCTCCATTTTGTTTTTAATATGAGAATGTGGAAGGCTAATTATGTGCATCTTTTCTGTCTCTCATACCGCCCCACTACAATAATGAATGTCAATCAAGGTTGGTACAGCAGATATTGCTCACATTAAACAGTTGCTCTTCGCACTGAAATGTGACATAAAACTTACCCTTTTTAGATGAATTGTTTTCAGTGTTACTGCACATTCTGAAAGAGCCTAATTGGGGAAAAAATTAGGTTTATTTTAATATGCAATTCCCTTTTGTGCATATCTTGTATTTAACATACTTCACTGTGAAATGCTGGTTTACACGGGCTTTTCCAACCCTTTCTTGCTGAAAACGTTATGTATTTTTCAATGTTTAAAAACTACATCAAAAACGGCTGTTGCCAATTTTGTAAGGTACTAATGTTAACATGGAATGCGTTTAAATAGACATTTAATTGTACGTGTTATATATCTACATTACAAAATGGCCAAAACTATATTTTCAAAATTTAAACCTACCAATACTGTCTGAGCATCTGACAGATCGAATGTAGGCTTTAGAGGTGCCATGAAGCAGGCTGGAACAATGTGTTTGTAGGTGAAATCTGCAAAGCCAACCAAACCGTCTTTTCCTCCTGTAAGAAAAAGGTTTAAGATAACAGACTAAGTAATCATATGGCTAAATGATGCTGTAGTAGGATGTGTAAGGTCAATTAAGCAGAAATGTGCTTTATTATGCATTAATATGGTGGTTTTAAATGGAAAAATATAGAGCAGGACAGTTGAAAGCAAATAAAATGCTTACCCCAAAGCTCAACTAGTTTGGAAAGAATAATGAAACACGTCTTCTGAGCAATTGGATCTGGAAAATCAACAGCCCCTTGGATGATGGTAAACACAATTCGTTCAATATTTTCAACTCCTGAAAAAAGAAAGCACAGATTATTTAAGTCATCCCTGAATACTGCGACCACATAGATTATTTAATATCAAACAATGGTTTCCATAAAAATGGGTAAGGAGAATTAAAAATGTGCAAAGTTACTAATGTATTGCACCTCATAAAAGGAAAATAGCAACTTAAATAATGATATCCTGCATTTAAAATACATTTTGCACTGTCTTGCAGGATCAAATAAGTCTATATCAGTATGCTGCTGCTGAAGAATGTGAATTTCCCATTGGGATTAATAAAGTATCTATCTATCTATATCATTCATACAATGCAATACCAAAATCTCCAATACCAGGGATACCTGGAGTCAGGGAATATCAATGTCAATATTTTATTCACACTGCTTCATTCAGTTTCAACTGTGTGCACATTCTCTTCATGTTCATTCAGATTTTTCTGGTGTCCTCCATGCTTCAATGCAAGGTAATTTAGAGTAACTATGAACACTAAACTGGTGATTCCAGGAAAGAAGTGAGTGGTGTTACAGGAAGTCTTTACTTCTGTCTATTCATGAAGCTGCTAGGGTATGCTTCATGCCAACACAAGTAATTTTACTAGCTTCTTTCTAAACATTGCTACAGCATTATTTTCATTAATAATGCTAATGTTCAATTAAATAATTACATTGCTCCTCACCTTGATTTCCTATGACTTCATTCATTCCACTGCCAGCAACCGTTTGTAAGAAAGCAAAGTAGCTTCGACGTAACATTTGTTTGTCCATTGCTGCAGTTTGGTCATTCTCTTCTGCTGGACGTGATAACATCTCAAATATTGCCTGAACAAGTGGCATGAAAATCTGCTGAAGGAAGGGTGAGACCTGTGTCTACAGAGAAAGGAGAGATAACAATTTAACTGAATTAGTAATGTAGTAATAAGTTTAATACACACATTTGACTAATTAAATATTCCCAATATATGAACTCTAAAAAAATTAATAAAAAGAATTTGAACAACATTATGCCAGTGTGATTATACAGAACTTAAACATATTACACCTAGTGTTAGAAATTATAACTAAAGATTAGGTTTAAAGAAAGGTCCTAAAAACACTGCAAAGAGTAAATTTTAACAACTGGCAACAAATATTTATACTAGCACTTGAAAATACCTTTTGCATTACCACATATTAATTTAGGTTAGGTTAGATGGACTTTACTGTTCCAGATGGAAATTTGTCTACAGCAGCAGTTCTCAAACTGGGGTCCACGGTCCCCTAGGGGAACCGGGAAGTGGTTTTGGTGATTGCATATTTATACTATTTATATTTTTATAATTATTAACCTTTACCATCCGAGGGGAAGTAAGTGACTGAGCTCCGTCGTTACCCCCACCACCTAGACCTGACCACTAATCCGCTGTTTCTTTATTTGCTGCCACTGCATTGTTTTCCCACCGTTATCGCTCGGCACAAACCAGCCCTTATTATTTTTATCATAATCAAAAATTATCAATCGTTTCGTAGAATCAAAACACTCGCGAACAGTTTTCGTATATTTTAGAAGCAAATAAGAGCGCTAAAGGTGGGTACAGATAATCAACAAACAACATATTTTACATTTTTTGTATTTTTAAGTGGTGAAATTGCCCGCAAAGCATATGCATCCATCCCATTAAAATTTTAACTTAAATTTAATAACTAAGATGTACGTAATATTTTCTGCATAAATAACTTTGTCAAAAAATGTTTTATTCACAGCAGCCTTGTACCTATGCAGTGCTGTGCAGTGGTTATGTTGCACCCTTGTGCAAAGTATTTGGCGCCCCCAACTTTCTTAAAATAATACTGATTTTTTACTTTTCAATAAAAGGGTCCACGAGCCATCGGACAATTTTTAAAGGGACGCCACGCAAGAAATTCTAAAGAAGTTTGAGAACCGCTGGTCTACAGCAATAAAGTACAAAAACTAGGTCATTGTTACACAGATTGAAGAAAATAAGCCAAGACACAACAGTGGACAACTAGTACTCAAGATTGGTACAAAGATGATTTATTACCTTTAACAGTACATAAAATAATAACTCAGAATTTAGCAAAATTCCAACAAAAAAGTAACAGAATTCAAAATACTTATAGCTCTGGGAAATCTTAAATCTGTTGCTCTTTATTACTAAGGGTCCAGAAAAGCTTGTTTTTTTTTAAGTTGTTGTCTTTAATTAACTTTCCAAAGAATGTCATGATATGAGACGTTAAGGCCACTGGTCTGAAGTCACTTGATGCTTTGGAGTGTGTAGTTTTTGCTTTTCCGTTTCCATAGGCTGGGCACTTAATGTAAATCCAAAGACATCTCAAAAATAGAGTGAAGCAGTCTCCCACTTACTTCAAACCAAAAAAAGCTCAGGTCCAGGTAGTTTGTTTAAGGACCTTTCTAACATCATGCAGGTTAAAAGGAGGGCTGATTCTTGGCTTCAGTTACGAGTTTGTTCTTTTGCTGAAGCAAAATCCTGTGTCTCAAATCTTGAACAGAGTTAATTGAATTTTGGAGCCAAATGATATTCTGTTTTAACTTCTGCCAATTCAACCCCCTTACTGCGTTTAGTGTGAATGCCAGCCATCATCTTAATGTCATTCCATAATGAGCTTCAGTGACCATTTCATAGTTAATTTTTATTTCTGTCCTTATACTTCAGCTTTGCCAGTTTGATTTCATGTTTTATTTCCTCCTATAATTCGTTCTCTTTAGTCAATGTTGAAGTATCCCATTTTTCCAGTTATCAATCCTTTTAAATTCCTCCAGGGCTTGTTGTTAGGGTATACTTTGATGGGAATTATGGCAATCTTGCAGAATTCTGTATAACTGTTTACAGTGCCTGTCAGTTCATCAGTGTTAGCACAGGATTTTTAAAATACAGACCAGTTATATTGCATTCAAAACAGCCACTCAGGCTCTCAACAGAATCCTCGCCCCAGACTTTTATCTGTTTAATTTTTGGCTTTTTTGTTTAAAGATTGGAATAAGATAGATAAGATTACATAGACAAATAGTCAGAACTTTATTTGTCCCCAGGGGAAATTTGGCTCTTGACAGGAGCTCTTTAAGCAAATAAATACAGTACCAATACACACACAGTATAGTTTGAACACACACCACAATGACTTAAAAGAACGCAAAAAGAAATAAAATTATTTAAATTGGCTGTGACAGTCACTGTGAGGCATTATGTAGGCATATTGCTTTTGGGATACGGAAATGCCAGTAGTGTTTCGTGACAAACGTCTGCTAAATGATTTGTTGGCGGAAAGTACTCAGTGTTAGTGTGTCAGAGAGAGGAAGTGCAGCATTGTCCATAATGGCCCTCAGTTTTGTTATACTTCTCTCCTTTGCTACTACCTCCAGGAGATATTCTTGTACCAGTAAGTTGGACACAATTAGCATCTGATAAACTCAGTGGGCGGTTTTAATCGAGACTCCTTTAATGTTCCCAAAGCACTGATCAAGCACTCTGTTGTGACAAGATGGGCAAGTCACATATTTGTAAAAATGATGCAGTGTTTTATTTACTGAACGCTGGTTAAAACTGCCCAAAATACAATTTGGACATCAATTCACTTATTCACCCTGACACTATTACCACCGAAATGAATACAGACAACAGTAAAGAAAATCTGAGGAAAAGCTTTCTGGGAAAATAAACTGGGCACAGTGAAACAGACAGACGTTCTATATCCTTTGCTCACACTTTACCATCACTGTTTTTACACTGTTGTTTATTTAAATAAAAGCCAGCACCTTTGCCATGTGACTTAGCTACAGTACAAGTGATGGCCAAGTCTTTGTTCAAACAAACTGGTGCAAAAATTCAATGATCCTGAAATGGTCATTTGAATCATTTCCATTCAGCTAGGTTTCCGTAAATGCGATAACACACACATCTCTGCAATCAGTCTGAAAGTATGTATATGCTTGAATTTCATCCACATTGTTTCAGAGACACTAAATTTTCCTATTACAACAGTCGGTAATGGAGGTTGCACTCCACTGTAGTTTGTTTCAATTTTTCTCAAACACTTCCTTTTTTCCCCTGTTTTCCATTCTTTTCTGGTTATGTGACTATTATGACAAGTTACCCAATTAAATGTATTTCTAAGATTTACGGAGGAATCGGGTGGTAGATATGTACAGGTGAGTTCCACTGAAACGAGTGCTCTCTGCTGTGTGCAATTCATGCAGGCTATTTATGAGGAGTAGCATGAAGACCCCAAATCAGTTGCAAGTAAATACAAATGATAAAGATAAGAATAAATATTCTGAATTAGTTTACTTCGCTACAACACCATTAACTCCCCAAAAAGAATAGGAAAAAGATGGACAAATATAACAAAAAGAAAAGAATGTAACAAAATTTAACAAAACACAGTGAGGGACAATACTGTTAAGATTTCAGTTAATCGATAACAATACAATTAAATCTCAAAATGATTATACTCGGAAGAAAAATTGGGCTCTTATAAAATATGCAACACACACACTCTCTAATGTCAAAACCTCAGTCTTAGCTATGTACTGTGTATATATGTATATAAACAGAGTAAAAACGGCAAATACAAAATCAAAGCTAAGTTGTTATTTTATAGCTTGCTTTAGGTTAACATTCAATGTAATGTTCATAATATTTTATTTTAAATTTGTTTTTAATATTCTATAATTTTGAAATTATTTTTAATCTGTTTTTCCACCTTATTACTCATTGTCCAAGCAGCATCAAATTAAGAGCATACTGGGAAGACGTCACACGGGAAGCATATGGATAAATGATAATATAATCAGACTGGGGGAAATACACACTGAAAAGAGATTAGGCTAATTAAAAACATTTAAGTTATAACACCAATAGTACTATACTGTATTTAGCAGACAAAAAACACTTCTTAACAAAGATTGCCTGAAACCCATTACAAAGGTAGCATTTTGCCCTTACATCAATAACGTGCATCACTTAACACTAGAATTACCAGAGCCTACGAAAAAACTCATAAATCTGGCCCACCTTAAATCCCTTCGCACCTCTCTGTCAACTTCTTTTGTTCTTCTAAATGTGTCCATAAGCCCAAGCAGCCTGCTATACCATTCCCCACCGCCTCAGAACGGGCAAGAAGTTCTCCCAGTTCCTGCCTTGATTGATTATCTGGGAGTGAGCTACCCAGAATTGGAAGGGGAAATAATTGTATGTAAACATTGTTAAAACAGAAACGTTTTTCACGTTTTAGTAATAAATGACAAAATGTAGACATGAACTTATAATGTATGAAGGCTGATGGCCAAATATCAAATAAACACTTTCACAAAAGGTGCAAGTACAATATGGCAGCTTCCGTGGTGCAGCGGTTAGAACTGCCGGCTTATAATTCAGAGGTCGTGAGTTCGAAACCAGCTCCCCCGCAAATTTACCGTCTTATTGTTAATATTATACAATAAAAACATACATTTGATTTGCGTCTGTAACAGCCAGTGTAAATTTATAGCACTTATAAAAGTTAGCATTTTTTTTTTTTCACTTTTATTCTCTCAGTCATGATCATGATACAACACCTACCCCCTACCGCAGATCTGATGTGGTTACTTTTTATCTGAAACTGGGAATAACTGTAGATGTGAGTGGTGTTTTGAGGCAATGGAACTGGAAATTCTCTGATCTGGAGGGATAAAAGCTGACACACAAATGCTGGTGAATCTGCCTTCTTCGTATCTCACCGTCACTTTATTTATTTTTTTTTTTATTCAGTTTTATTGAGTGTTCCTGTTCACGCTGAATTAATATGCACCTTATGGTCCATGATGTCAAAGCTGCACTGACAAAAAAACAGAGACATAGGTACTGTATATATATATAGGTACTGGCGTCCTTCAACATCTGCAATAAGATGCTGCAGATGTTCTATCAGATGGTTGTGGCGAGCGCCCTCTTCTATGCGGTGGTGTGCTGGGGAGGCAGCATTAAGAAGAAAGACGCCTCACGCCTGGACAAACTGGTGAGGAAGGCAGGCTCTATTGTTGGCATGGAGCTGGACAGTTTAGCATCTGTGGCAGAGCGAAGGGCGCTCAGCAGGCTCCTATCAATTATGGAGAATCCACTGCATCCACTAAACAGTGTCATCTCCAGACAGAAGAGCAGCTTCAGCGACAGACTGCTGTCACTGTCCTGCTCCACTGACAGACTGAGAAGATCATTCCTCCCCCAAACTATGCGACTCTTCAATTCCACCCGGGGGGGGGTAAACATTAACATTTTTTTTAAAGTTATTGTCTGTTTTTACCTGTGTTATTATCAATCTTTAATTTAATATTGTTTTTTGTATCAGTAAGGTGCTGCTGGAGTATGTGAATTTCCCCTTGGGATTGATAAAGTATCTATCTATCTGATATTTGTAATAACTCATTTTATGACCTGTATAGTACATTTGGGAAAACACTGTGGCACTGATGCAACATTATTCATATTATTCGTATTCATTTGCATGCCTTCTTGCACTTGTAATCAGTGACCACATTTTTTTTTTATCTTGGCCATGCAGTCTCCACATTTTGGTGTATTGTGGTGTTTCTTTTGTACTCCTTTCCTCTGCATGTCCTGATTAGTAGAGAGAGGTCACTTCCGCACTATATGCAATCACCAAATTCAAATGTTAACAGATCACACACACACAAGGATCGTCCTTTCTACATTTATGACATGTGTACCTGTTACAATGTACACACTTCTCTCTATGCTGTGGTCCTCAGATCCTCTTAGATCTGAGTGCCGCATTTGATACCATTGATCACAATATTGGGCGGAACATAGGTGCAGTGGGTAGCTCTGCTGCTTCGCAGTAAGGAGACCTGGGTTCGCTTCCCGGGTCCTCCCTGCGTGGAGTTTGCATGTTCTCCCCGTGTCTGCATGGGTTTCCTCCGGGTACTCCGGTTTCCTCCCATAGTCCAAAGACATGCAGATTAGGTGTATTGGTGATTCTAAATTGTCCCTTGTGTGGGAGGGTGTGTGTGCGCCCTGCGGTGGGCTGGCGCCCTGCCTGGTGTTTGTTTCCTGCCTTGCGCCCTGTGTTGGCTGGGTTTGGCTCCAGCAGACCCCCGTGACTCTGTAGTTAGGATGTAGCGGGTTGGATAATGGATGGATGATCACAATATTCTTAGAAATCGCCTTAGTCAATGGGTGGGCCTCTCTCGCAGTGTCTTAAATTTGTTTTTAATCCTACCTGGCAGGTAGAAAATTCTTTGTTAGTTGTGGTAATTATACTTCAAAGACACATGCTATTCTATATAGTGTTCCACAAGGCTCTATCCTGGATCTGCTGCTCTTTTCGATTTACATGCTTCCATTAGATCAGATTATATCGGGGCATAACGTGAGCAACCACAGCTATGCTGATGATACACAACTGTATTTATCAATAGCACCTAACGACCCCGACTCTCTTGATTCACTGACACAATGTCTCACTTGTGTGAGACCTTAATAATAATAATTTTTTTTATATAGCGCCTTTCCCATGCTCAAGACACAAGGACCAATTAAAAAGGGCATTAAATGTATGTGTTCTTTGATGCATCTGAGAAAATGTATGATAAAAAGTGATAAGCAACACCAACAAAATTAATTTTGCCTTGAGTTTAACAAAAATGCAAAATGTTCAGGGTTTTACCTGAACTCTATAAAATGCATTGAACAGCGAAGGAGAAAGGGAACTAGGTTTGAGTAAATTATAATGGTGCAATGGTCTTTCAGGACTAGGAAAAGTGTCATCCAACTATGATGAACCAATCACTGTAGTGAAAAATGTAATTTCAGTTGTGAAGCAGCAGTTCTAACTATGGCAACATGCCTCCCTGAGATAAGACTATGTTACATATTAGGCTTCATTGTCACTTTCTAGAGCCAGCTCAGTTACAGAGAAAAGTCAGAGAAATGCTGAATCAACTATGTTCATTCACAAGTCTCATATCACAGAGTATTAAAAAACTTTACAAGTGATTGATTGCATTATGTCATTAGCTTAACCCATCCAAGATATTTAGCTCGTGCAGCCTGAGCTGTCTGCAAGTGAGATGGCTGTCTATACATTGGTTCTCAATGAGAGATAAAATAATTTAACACTAGAGCGTCAGGGCCTACATCAAGTGTCGTTGTGTTGTTAAATCTTTAATTATTTCATTGCTGTCCATGTGATATTCCTGTCCTTTGATTCTTCCTAAATTATTGCATCTCAAATGGCAGTGTTGTTAGAACTCTGGAATTCTATTTAGAAAAATGTGATTTTTGATATTTTTTTTTTGTTCCTTGTGTATTTTTTTTTTGTTCCTTGTATCTCTCCTCTGGCTCACTACCATTTTTAGCTTACCTTGACAAATCCCCTCTTAACACCATTATCAACAATAGTGAACACTGTTTCCCAGATGTGCATTGCTGCCTGTCTTCGACCCACAACTATGAAATAATCAACAAAAAAAGTCACACTTATAATCCCTCACATTGTTTTACTATACACAATGAAGAACAAAAAAATCTGAAAATTGTCAGCGCTCCAGTAATTTCAGTAAGGTAAACCAAGACTATATAAACTCACTTGAAATGGCATTGAAATGTTTTCACACACTTTGGAATATGAAGTACACAACAAGTACGAATTTGGTGGTAGTTGGAAGAACATGCAAAGAGGCAGACAGTGGATGGAGTGAATCAGTGCGAGTGAAGTGTGCAGCAGTGGAAAGCTTCTCATTCACTTTTCACAGACATGGCAGACCCGATGATGAATGCAAACAAGAGAATAAATGGTCTACATTCTTTGTGAAAATGGAAAAACTGATGCAACACAGTACCTCACCTTAAATGTGGAGAAAAAAAAATATGATTTGAGTATAGCTAAACAAATGCTGCCACATGTACTGAAATACATACATATATATTACATATATAATTGTACCTATTAAATCACATTCATGTTTTGATGGAAGATGCATAAGTTTTCTGCAAATTGTGAATCATAGTCTTGAAATGGAAATGTATATGAAGGTATGAACACAGAATGAAAAAGAGAGATGTATTTTTTTAAATAGAAATACAGGTACTAACACAGAATGAAAACGAGACCTTAGACGTAATATTTTCTGTAATAGAAATACACATATGAAAACAGAATGAAAATGAGACGTTAGATGTATTTTTATAGAAATACAGGCGCAAATACAGAATGAAAACGAGATGTTAGATTTTTTTTAATAGAAATACATATATGAAAACAAAATTAAAAATTACAATTTAGATGTAATTTTTAAAAATAGAAATACAGGTATGAATAGAGAATGAAAATGAGGAGTTAAATGAAGATGAAGGCGTCATTCCAAAATGCTTTCGCCACTTTATTTTTCTTCATTCCATAATCGACTTTTTCCAGGATTGCTAATTTTTCTTTCAGCGTAAACTGACGCCGTTTCTAACTTTTTTTTTCATTCATCTCGAAGAAAATTTTGAGAAGCGCTATGAAGCTTGAACAGCATCCGCACACAATATAACTACCCACGCATACGCTCGGTGGAGCACTGACTTAGAATTTGGCTATGTGTAGGAGGTCACACCTACACACTTGCCAAACCTGCCTGAGACCAGAAATTTCGCAACAGACTGACTCTTTCTTTGAAACACCCTTTAGCAGGGTTCACGAGACTCCGCACAAAAAGTGTAGGAACGGCATTAAGTATTTTTGCATTGCATTATTATCTTCGGTGGCCATTTTTTGTTCGAAAAATCATTTGTTATAATGAGATTTACATTTTGTTAAATCAAGATTTGTTTAACATGATGTTCTATGAACGTCTGTCCAGGCCCACAAAAAGCTTTTGTTATTCTGGAAATTTGGTCACTTCGGTTCTCACTATAATTGGATTTAACCTATATACACACATACACAAACAATTATGTTATGCACTGTGCACACTATAACCCTATATTATATATATATATATATATACAGTAATCCCTCCTCCATCGCGGGGGTTGCGTTCCAGAGCCACCCGCGAAATAAGAAAATCCGCGAAGTAGAAACCATATGTTTATATGGTTATTTTTATATTGTCATGCTTGGGTCACAGATTTGCGCAGAAACACAGGAGGTTGTAGAGAGACAGGAACGTTATTCAAACATTGCAAACAAACATTTGTCTCTTTTTCAAAAGTTTAAACTGTGCTCCATGACAAGACAGAGATGACAGTTCAGTCTCACAATTAAAAGAATGCAAACATATCTTCCTCTTCAAAGGAGCAAATAAATCAATAGGGCTGTTTGCTTTTAAGTATGCGAAGCACCGCGGCACAAAGCTGTTGAAGGCGGCAGCTCACACCCCCTCCGTCAGGAGCAGAGAGAGACAGATAAAAAAATCAATACGTGCCCTTTGAGCTTTTAAGTATGCGAAGCACCGTGCAGCATACTTAAAAGCTGCACACAGAAGGTAGCAACGTGAAGATAATCTTTCAACATTTTTAGACGAGCGTCCGTATCGTCTAGGTGTGCGAACAGCCCCCCTGCTCACACCCCCTACGTCAGGATCACAGATAGTCAGAGCAAGAGAGAGAGAAAGAAAAGTAAGCTGGGTAGCTACTCAGCCATCTGCCAATAGCGTCCCTTGTATGAAATCAACTGGGCAAACCAACTAAGGAAGCATGTACCAGAAATTAAAAGACCCATTGTCCTCAGAAACCCGCGAAGCAGCGAAAAATCCGCGATATATATTTAAATATGCTTACATATAAAATCCGCGATGGAGTGAAGCCGCGAAGGGCGAAGCGCGATATAGCGAGGGATTACTGTATATAAGAAAAAGTATAGTTTATATACCCCACTTGCTTTAAATCTACTAACTATTGTTACTTCATCCATTTGTCTATCTGTTAGTGAAAGATCAAGCATAAATAACATATCTAAAGTAGAGCTGTAAACTTTGTACTGTATTTTCTATTTGTATAGCACCATAAAAATGAATTGCCTCTGTGTTAATTTTTACTGTTTTTTTTACTACTGCATATTTTACAAGAACATCTGTTTAGCAGTTATTAGTGGTATACAGTGAGCATGTGGAGGAGGAGGAAACTACCCATTCAAAAGGTGCTTCCTTCCTTTATTAGTCTGGAATACAAGGTAATAGAATTAGTGATCTTCAAATGTAGTGAACTCAAAACCTTATTAAAGGAATAATTATTGTTATCTAGTTAAATGTGTCAAGTAACAATCAGGCCTGATGGTTTTCAAAATCTAAATCTGACTAAATTTGTACATTAGCATCAGAAATAAGGTATCAGCACAGACTATAAAGATTGACATGACACAAACAAAATGAGTCCCTGACTATATAAGAAACATCACCTGGATGCACTAGGACACATCATCAGTGATGTATCCTGAGGTCATCGGGCGTTTTGGGTCTCACAACATCATACACCCTCGCTCAGGCGACCCAGCCGGGGTTGATCAATCCCCAGCTTGTATCCCAGTAGCGATCCACGGATCAGCCCTCTTCATCCAAAGCCACCTTGAGGCTTTCTCTGCGGCTTCATTTGCGGATTTAATGGCCCTCTTCTTGGCCGCTCCTGTTATGCCAAACCGTGTGAGGACTCTGCAGAGTGAGCGCCCTGCAAATCCTCTGCAGCCAATTTCTATGGGCTCATAGAGTACCCTCCAGCCTCTGACCCTGCACTCCTCCACCAGTTCCTGGTACTTGGCGCATTTCCTCTCGCTAACTTCCTTGATACGCTCTTCCCAGGGCACTGTCAGTTCCAGAATGATCAGCTGTTTTGAGGCCTCTGATGTAATGATCATGTCTGGCCGGAGTGGTGGTGTTATAATTTGCTGCAGGAACTTTAGCTGGTTTCCCAAGTCAGTCAGAGGCTGTGTGGAAGAGGCCTGTTATTACTGCCTTTGCCTGGGATTGCTCTCCCGCTTTAATGAAGGTAACTGCCTTCTTTGGGCCGTGGAGGAGTTTGCTTGTCTTGATGGCCTCAGCCAAGCTTTCAGCAACTGCCTTGAGCACCTTGTCATGGCGCCAACGGTAGCGGCCGTCTGCCAGTGCCTTAGGGCAGCTGCTGAGTAGATGTTCTAGAGAGCCTCTTCCTAAACAAAGTGGGCAGGATGGTGTCTCACTCTTTCCCAAGACGTGGAGGTTTGCTGGGCTTGGCAGGGCATCGTAGTCCACCTGCACCAGGAACTGGACACGAAAGAAATCTCCCTGCATGATATCTGACCAGGTGATCCTTCGCTGGAGAGTACTCTCCCACCTTGTCCACGCACCCTGTTGCCGGAGTCCTACTGCCCCGCTTACTCTCTCTTCCTCCACCCCTGCTCGGACCTCTTCCTGGAGTAGATGGATTCTCTCCTTGCCCTGGGCCTTGCCAACCTGGGTCTTTGGGAAGTCACCTAGACCTGCTCTACCTGTTGCCACGGTGCCCACCAGAGCCTTCCGTCTCAGGCGTGACTCTGCCACCTCCACAGCCTTCTCCGCCCTCCATTTCCAGCCTGTCCTCACCTCAATGCCAGTTGCTGACACCTTACTATCTTTGGAGTCCCTGTACTGTAGGGCTTCTCTGGCGCGTGCTACCATGAATTATTCTGTGAGGCTGCTAAATGGTAGCTGCAAGATGTTCCTTGATCCATACAGCCACCTCAGAAGAAAGCTGCTGATCTTCTTTTCAAGGGACAAAATATGAGGGAAACAGATAACAAAGCCACTTTTATGGCTCTGTCAAAGTGCAGTGAAACATATATTGTTTAAATGAAGAAAGCATTATGCAATAATTAGAAAGACATTGGGTGAAAATAGTATTCATGTCAGAGTAACAGTGAAAACCACTGCACATTAATAAGAACACTTTTGGAAGTTTGCAAAAACAATCTTGCATAATCTTCATCTTTTTAAATGTCCTATGGAGAACAGAGTCAAAAATGCTGCTTGATTTGGGCGTCATTATCCACGTAGAAAAAAAAAATACCAACACTCCGATACAATGATGACAGTGTCATATCACAGGTTTGCTCTGTTGCATGAAGACCTGAATGGCTTGCCATTACTAAAGGTATCACTAAATCTGCTGTGTCCCATGAGGACTGTTCATGAAAACAACAGGTCTTCCTTGTGTGAGCTGAAACAGCTGGGTTATGGAACAACCATCAAAAGAGTTGAAAGAAAAAAGTCATGGCCTAGTCATTATACAAACATAAACCCTATGAAGATGTTGTGTAAGATTTGCAAAGTGGCAAATTTTTCACTTACCTTAAATTTGGCAGTAATTTGGTTAATTAGAGGAATGAATTCTTGTAGATCCTTGGCTTCACAGTCTTTGAGCATGTGCTCAGATGCTGTCGGAATAAAAGGCAGCACTTCCTCTTCTAGGCATATAATCATTCGGTGCAGGAAAGTGCGAATGCCACTTCTTAGGACCTCTTTCTGTAGGTGACAGCTTAATGCTGGAAGGAAAGTCCGAAGACAGTCGAGATAAACCTCTGAGCATCCACACTGTCTCACTGTCTGCTTGTTGCTGAATGCCTTACTAGTTCGACTGCAAAAGCCAAAATAAAGAGGAAGATTCAACATACATATTTATTAATGCAGTTATGTGAAGAAAAGTTTTGTTAAATGTATATAAATTTGACTCTGAAGACAAACTGTTTTACTAGTAATTTTAAAGTATCATGTCACTGATCTGCCCTCCTATGAAACAGTGGTTTTCAATGTAAATGGGCATGAAAAAACTGCCTGTACAGTTTGATGGACTACACTGTCCCACTACTCTTAAACACCATATTTCTCACTAGTGTCACTGTTAACCCTGTCGTCCAACTTCACTGCATCCTATGTTAATCCAACCTATGAAAATAATGAATATTCTTTAGTCATGAGGACATAAATCTACAAACTGACAATGACATTCTTAAGACTTGATAGTTTAGACTAGGTAAAATAAAGAATTAAATAATACTTAAAAATACTGAGATTCAGTACACAAACCTGGCAAAGCCCACAGCATGGTTCAAGCAGTCTGCCAAAGTGGCCTGTCTTTCTTCATCTTGCTCTCCCAACAATTTATTCAGCAGAATTTTGAAGTTATCCATGAGTGGTGCCAATAAATTTCTCATCAGAGCCTGTTTCCTTTCAGCAGGGTACTCACTGTTAACTATCAGCACTCCAGCCGCTTCAAAAATGAAGAGCTGATCATCCCTTGTCAGCAATGCTGGTAAACCATTCTCCTGCAACAGAATATTCACATGGATTAACAAGAAAGCTCAAACTCATAAAACACATAAATCTACACACACTGCTGATATAAATCCAGAGCACCACTATTGTAGTAACAGTGTTGTTTTCTGCTATGCACTAGTGCAACTTCAAAATGAAATAAGTATGTTTAGACATGAATGAATGTATATAAGACAAGTGTATACAGTGATCCCTCGCTATATCGCGCTTCGCCTTTCGCGGCTTCACTCCATCGCGGATTTTATATGTAAGCATATTTAAATATATGTCGCGGATTTTTCGCTGCTTCGCGGGTTTCTGCGGACAATAGGTCTTTTAATTTCTGGTACATGCTTCCTCAGTTGGTTTGCCCAGTTGATTTCATACAAGGGACGCTATTGGTAGATGGCTGAGAAGCTATCCAGCTTACTTTCTCTCTCTCTCTCTCTCTCTTGCGCTGACGTAGGGGGGTGTGAGCAGGGGGGCTGTGTGCAGCTGCTTCCTGAAGGCCATGCTGCACGGAGCTTCGCATACTTAAAAGCTCAAAGGGCACGTATTGCTTTTTTATCTCTCTCTCTATCTCTCTCTCTCTCTCTCTCTCTCTGCTCCTGACAGAGGGGGTGTGAGCTGCCGCCTTCAACAGCTTTGTACCGGCGGTGCTTCGCATACTTAAAAGCCAAAAAGCCCTATTGATTTTTTTTTTGACTGCTTGCTTTGCACTCCTTTGAAAAGGAAGATATATTTGCATTCTTTTAATTGTGAGACAGAACTGTCATCTCTGTCTTGTCATGGAGCACAGTTTAAACTTTTGAAAAAGAGACAAATGTTTGTTTGCAGTGTTTGAATAACGTTCCTGTCTCTCTACAACCTCCTGTGTTTCTGCGCAAATCTGTGACCCAAGCATGACATTCTAAAAATAACCATATAAACATATGGTTTCTACTTCGCGGATTTTCCTATTTCGCGGGTGGCTCTGGAACGCAACCCCCGCGATGGAGGAGGGATTACTGTAGTACTATAGTGTGGGTATGTTACTTTTTTGATTCTTGCACACACCACAGTGTAAAACACCTTGGGATCCCGGTTAGCAAACCTTATGATTGAAAAGCAGTTCAGTCCGACCCTCTGTCTGCTGCAGCCAGGTGTCATGTGGGCATCCCCTTGGCCTGTTCCAGCTGCTCAGGTCCTCAGCAATGATGAACCTGCTAGCCAGATCACCCTTGGGGAATCATGCCACATGGCTGTAGTGCTGTAACTGATGCTCACTCACAATGCAGGTGATATGCCTCATTCAGAAATCCATGAGCAACTGCTCGTTGGACACAAAGTCAAACTAGCGCTACCCAAGGATTCGATGAAGACACCGAAGGAGCCCAGTCTTCATCTCTAAGATACTGGATAGCATCCATATCTCACAACCATATGGCAAAACAGAGAGCACCAGGACTCTAAAGACTTGAACCTTTATCCTTTTGCTGAGATATCAGGACCACCACACACCCTTTTCCAGCCACTTCATGATCCTCCATGCTCTCCCAATCAGTCTACTGCCTTCATAGGAACAGTCACCATAGGAACAGTCACCAGAGACATGAATGTCACTGTAAAGGTAAGTAAACTTCTCGACGTGGTCAACCTTCCCTCCACAGACAAACACACTGCTGATGGCTGTGCCCAAGAGGTCATTAAAGGCCTGGATCTTGGTTTTTATCTTGGTATTTTACAGCAAGGCCAGACACTCAAGACTCCTCGCTCAGTCTTCTGAGAACCCCGATCACAGCTACCATTGACACCAAAAAGATCATAGCATTGTTGGCAAAGTCAAGATCAGTGAATCTCTCTTCACCAACAAGTACCCCACAGCCACTGGATCCCACGACTCTGCTCAACACCCAGTCCATGCAAGTACTAAACACAGTAGAAGTAAAAACACACCCTTGACGAACCACAGAATACACTGGAAAAAATGCAGAGGTTCTGCCTCTACGCTGCACAGCACTCACAGTACCAGTGTACAGGCCAGGCATGATATTCAGCAACTTTGCAGAGATTCCACAAAGTCTCGGGATGTTTCACAGGGTAGCTTGATCAACTGTGTTGAACGCTTTACACAAATCAGCAAAGGCTGCAAAGAAATTCTGCCAATATTTGTGTTTGTGCTCAATGAGAATCCTCAATGCCAGGATGCAGTTGATGGTAGACTTCTTGGGCGTAAAACTAGACTGAACTGGTCGTTGGTAAGTGAGCAAGTGATCAAAGATCCTATTGAGAATGACCCTAGCAAGAACCTTACAAGGCACTGACAGCACCGTTATCCTCCTGTCATTGCCATAATCCACCCTTCCCTTTCCAGATAGGGACGACAATTGTCTTGTTTTCTAGTCAGTTGGGATGACACCTGTCTCCCAACTGGAATCAATGATTGCTTGCAATGCCAGGAGGACTTACCACCAGCCTGGAGAAGTTCACCCTGCAACCTCAATGAGACTGGGTAGTTCACAACTAATTGGAGGGTCAGCCTCAAGAACTGTGATCCCAGAGATGTCCAATGTTCTAGCCAGAGGATCGGCTTTAAACAGCTGCTCTGAGTAGCCAACACAGCGGGTCACAACTGCAGTGTCACCCGTAAGGATCATTTCATCACCCACCCTGACTGTAACTCTCTTCTGAGGAACAGATTCATAAAATTCTATAAAATACACTACCAAAATCAAAACGGTTACCATTTTCACAAATTATTGCTACAAGTAACATTTGAAAAGAAACCAGAATTAGGACTATAAAACTTGATAATCTTTGGATAAATACGAAACACTGTGATATGTACTGCTTACCCATGGTAATGCTATATTCATCTTTAACACAGTCTTCAGAGTGAACTATCTTTGGCATGTTAA